>NC_090278.1:32032675-32115175 GCF_040414725.1 Anabrus simplex
AAATCTAAATGGCACCAAGCAGTGGCTGATGATTTGAGTCTGAGCGAGATGACGGAAAATGATGTCATTAATAGACACATCTTTCTACGAAAAATTTGGGATTGTATGATACCTGGAAATGAGGTCAAAGCAGCGTTTCGACTTCCATGGTCAGAGGACAGAAGACATTCTCACAGTAAGGGAATGAAGGACATGTGGACAAGGATACGTGAACATGGTTGGAAACCTAAATAAACGTGGTCCAGTGAACACAGCTAGAGATTGTAATGTCGGAACATATCTGGTATATGAACGCAATGGGTTAAACTCTTCTTCTTCATCTAGTGTCCTATCCGTCATCGGACGTTGATAATCATTCTGGCTATCGTTGTGGTTAAACGCTAAGCAGCGAATAAGGATGTACAGGAGAGGACATGTAACTTCCAGTGCATGGGACCCTCACAAGGATTACTTGATTCGAGAACTGAACAATTCCAAATAAAAGCACTTCGATGCGTTCTTAGTGATTTCCGACAAAAGTGTACAAAAATGTTCCAAAGAATCGGGCTGGCAAGACTTGGGAGAAAAGAGATAAACTACTTCCCTAAGTGATATGTTCCGAGCTGTCAGTGGAGAGATGGCATGGAAGGATATTAGAAGACGAATAAGTTTGAGTGGCGGTTTTCTTGGGAAGTAGGATCACACTATGAAGATAAAATTGGAATTCAAGAGCAAAAAAATGGGACAAATATTATATTATAGGAACAGGAGTTAGGGATTGGAATAATTTACCAATAAATTTCCAAATTCTTTGCAATTATTTCAGACAAGACTAGGTAAACAACGGATAGGGAATCTACCACCTAGGCGACTGCCATAAGTGAAGATTGATTGATTGATTGATTGATTGATTGATTGATTGATTGATTGATTGATTGATTGATTGATTGATTGATTGATTGATTGATTGATTGATTGATTGATTGATTGATTGATTGATTGATTTATTTATTTATTTATTTATTTATTCATTTATTTATTTATTTATTTATTTATTTATTTATTTATTTATTTATTTATTTATTTTTGAAGAAGAATTCTGTAATGTTTTCTAACTGTGAAAGGCCAGTTGGTGGTAAATTAATCTATCTAAATCTAGCTAATACATACTGAAAATACATCCCACTGCAATGTAATCTGTTGCAGAGTAACGCAGTATAGAGTTGAGAAGATGATTTGAATGTCATTGTTACGTTTCGTCGTGGTCACAATGGTGGCACATGATACTTGGTAATGAATATCAGTCCTCTCCGGCCACACCGGGCGACGGTATGTTTGGTATCTGGGATGTGGGAGTATGGTGGTGAGGAAGACCATCTGTTATGATGAAAGCTGCCACTTGTAGTAGTAGAGATTTCACACTGACAGCTTCCACTCCCACGAAGAGCACATAGGGACAGTCTGTTAAATGATTACATTGTTTATATAAGTAAGAATTAATTAGACCATTTCGTTTGAAGAATATACTCGTAATTTGTACATCTCATCTTTCTTATTTGACTTACACGCTTCCTCACACTAACTCCCCACTCAAAATAAATCACTTTCAACAAGTTAATGGAAGCAGGTAGATGGAAAGAAAATCATTTAAAATTTCCAGACAAAGTACAATATTTCAGTAACATTTCAGTATTTCGGGTGTCGTGTGTAATCAGTAATTTAGTGATTAGAGTTAATGACAAAAATCACAAGGAAGATTTGCAAGGAGAAATGAAAGTGATGATGTTTGAAAATGACCTGTTAGTCTGGGTAGAAAAGGAAGAGGGCATCGAGGAACAGTTAGATGCACGGGAAGATGAGATGGAACAATATGGAATGACATTTAATCGAAAAATGAGAGAGATCGTTATCACAACTGGAAAGAAAGTGAGACCCGTGAGACGGATAATGCTTGGTGGGCAACAGCTCAGGAAGGCAGAGATTTTCAAGTACCTGGAAAGTATCATAGAGGAAAGAAATGAAAGGGAATAAATCCAGCATGAAAGACAATCAGGAACGTGTCAGAAGCCTGGTTTGGAGCAAGGATGTCGTTGAGAGTGGTATACAGGACGTACTACGTACCTATTCTGATGTATGCTGCAGAAACGTGGGTATTGAGGCAGAGAGCTGTGACAGGCAAGTGAAATGAAATTTCTAAGAAGCAGAACAGGTGTGAGAGAAATAGATAAGATGAGAAATGAGAAGGTTAGAGATATAGTAAAAGAATAGCCACTACTACACCCGTCCTTCCGTGGGCGTTGAGGGTTCGTAGGTTTTGTAAATAAGCCTCGGCCAGAGTCAACGGTGATACTTAAGATTCCACCCAGGGCATAGACATTCGATGAGTAACGAAGCAGTTCTACTGACATTTAATGCAGGGCGCTTATTATCGCAACAAATAATTGTTCAACTGACTATGCAAGGCTAAAACATACATCTCATTTGAATAAGAGAAAATATCAAAACGTTAGTTTCTTGGAAGGATCTTCCGATTTAATGAAATCATAATAACTAAACTAATAACAATAATATTTACATCGCAGTGTGATTGGAGAATAATCAGATGAAATGAAATCAAACTTTTTTGGCTAACATCGTTATATTTCACCATCATTAAAGTTTTAATTTAAATTGAAAATTCTACCTTGATGAAATTAAACATGGGACTTACTGGAGGTTTAGTGTCGTTCATACAATTACTTCATTATTATTAATTGTCCGCCCGTTATAAAATAAAATAATAATCTCAAATGTCTCACTTATTTTTATCGCTCATTTATCCAAGATTTCATCTTTCAATGCCCTATCATTCTGTTGTTCTTCTCATCAATCGCCTAAGTGCTAATCAACTTGAGTTTCCTAATAATGACCTGTTATCAGCGTAATTCAATCGCATAAGAGCAGCGTGTCCCAGGAATTCACGTTCGCCACCTGATAAAAATGCACAATATCTAGCTGATACTATCGTAATCAACAAGATCTAGAAATGATTAACGGCATCTGGTCTCGCCGGAACTGTCCTCCTGAAAGAATGTCATGAAGGTCTACTATCTACAAAGATTCATGCTACAAGCAACTACACAACAAACACAACTTACACTACACCAGGTGGTAATAATTTGCTTAATATGACACTCTACTACATCCATATTATGATTATTTAATGTTGAAGACTTCTTGTCAATGATCAATCGTTCAAAATATTCGGTATCCGTACCACATCATGCCGCAAAATAATGTCTCGATGATCGTATGCCGATCTCCGCTCATGACCTTCGGACATGTTGCACAACAAAATTAATGATAACTTTACTTCTTGCCTATGTCGAATTCTCTTAATTTGTACGATGAACGCTTAAGTCCACTTCTCAATCCCAAGATCATTGAAAATCTCGAAAAATTACTTATGACGCTCCCATAATACCTATTTTCAACGATCCATTTACTACAATAAGTCCATTTCATCATTAAAACACTTTATCGACGACCCTATTCTTATATTTTTCACCATACTTCAAGCGCACCTTACTTATTCACAATACTTACCCCAAGAAATTCACAAGCATCTATCCGAAGAATATTACCATCATTACAAGACATGTCTCAATCACCACGGCACTGATCTCACGAAATATTCGCAACTGTACAATGTACGCACATGATATTATCACACAAGAAGACCTTCTTAAGATATTTATGCAGTGCTAGTATGATTCAAATTATGAAGACAACGCCTCGTTACATTCACAGTAATCATAAAGAAATTCCGGATAACTCACGACAAAATGCGTATTCCTTTTTTTTTTTTTGCTATTTCTTTTACGTCGTACCGACACAGATAGGTCTTATGGCGACGATGGGATAGGAAAGGCCTGGCCGTGGCCTTAATTAAGGTACAGTCCCGGCATTTGCCTGGTGAGAAAATGAGAAACCACGGAAAACCATCTTCGGGGCTGCTGACAGGGGGGCTCGAACCCACTATCTCCTTATTACTGGATACTGGCCGCGCTTAAGCGACTGCAACTATCGAGCTCGGTAAAATGCGTATTCTTCGAACTGAATCTTGCAAAGGACAAATAATCTCAATACCTTCACATCAAACTTAATTGTAATCACGAGTATCACTGGGCACTTGCGACGATCGCATTAGGTCGCTCAAGCTGTTTCAATTAATATCACTTCATTATGAAATGAAATAAATTCTACTCTACCACTATGCGTCAACAGATAGAATAAAGAAGATGAAATCTTGGGTTCTTATCAGTGAAGATCACGTAACACTGCTCTCATCTCCATTCTATCGGTCTCAGTTTAGCATTCATCTTAGCATCATTCCGGGCCTGTTAGGACACTAATCCTTGTATGTGTATGTTTGGTATTCAGCCCGAAGGCTGGTTTGATCCTCTGCAGCTCCGCCAACAGCTGTCATAAATAGCCTAGGCGTCAATGAAGAGGCGTACTAGGGAAATGAGGAGTGAGGTAGTTTCCCGTTGCTTTCCTCACCGAGCCAGCCGTTGCTGTTACATATCAGTCTGCCAAGCCCACTGAAATGCATGCACCAACCGGCCCTATGAGCGATATTTTCACACCATTCATAGCAGGGACTGGCTGCATAAGGAATGGTATTACTAGCATCACTCATACCTGTCACTTTCATATTGTCAAAGCCAAGGAGGAGACTGAGACAGGTCAATGCAAGTAACAAATTTGATATAGCCCATACCAGAAGACATAGTGCACTGTAAACACTACATCTCGCCAGCAAAGGCACTAATCCTTAACGGCCGCATATCGGCTCTCATCATTACATCAAGGGAATAATCTTCATTCATTGTGAGTCCAAGGACCTGAAACTTATATTTTAAAATAACAATGATATTGGCGTTATACAATATTCCATTATCATTCCAGAAAACTATCCTTATTTAAAACATCAAATATTGGATCGTTATTTAATACAATATTATAATCTCCCTAATACGTCTTTCAATATTTCTTTTTAATTCTACTACTCCAAATACTCCTTCTTAAGACGTGTGAATCGCTATTATGTCAACCATCAATCTCATTTTTCTCATTACAATAGAATTGTTCATAAAAACAAAAGTTCATTAAATTGTTACATTAATAATATTGGTCCGCGATTATCTTCTGCAAAGTTCGCTCCTTTGTAACTTCTCTTCCATATGTTTTTGACATTTGAGGAAATACGCTCTGAGATAACGTCATCTCTTCTGATTAGGGAGATATACAAAGGAACACTTCACCATTTATTTATCTTCATGACGTGTACAATCGATTTATTTTCTTCAGCGCCTTCTTGATCATTCAACCTATAACGTCAAGTCATGGCCTCCGCCGCGTTATTGCTGGACCTGAATATCATATGGTAGACTTGCTTCTTCTTGCTGTTGAAAATGCAAACTTTACTTGCTAGTCTCTGCTCATATATTAAATGACATCCAGGATTGTAAACATCCGATGACCATGGGGTTCTGAGCTTATGAATCTCCGTCCTTATTTTATATCGATCCAATTTCTTGTTTGAATGAGCGAGTTATTCCGGTTATTATACACAATTAGATGTATGACAACTTGATCTGTGGCTGCTGGATGTATTTTCCGAGTAATTCCTGTTGATCTTTACCTTAGCATAACCTTCAATGGCTGAACGACTGACTCACATGCCATTGAACGGTTATACTACAGAACAGGCAGTGGAATCTAGATTTAGATGGTATTGACACACGATGAGGACAGAGGAAAGGATACTCTGGAGGTTGCACGAAATGGAGATAACAGAAAAATGACCAAGAGAGATAAGTGGATATAAGGAGTGAAAGAGTGTGTGCAGAGAAGTGGAGAGGAGTGGGGAAGAGTGAAGAGGGAGCAGTCGTGGAAAGATAAGAAGAGACGGAGAAATTTATGTTCAAAGCAGACTTAATCAATAGCTGGAAACTGCATATGATGATGGTGACGATATTTAATCAGACTACGAAGTACATTTTACTGATAAAAGTATATTTAATAAAAATGTATGAAGTACGTGGTTATACTATGTTATGTGTTTGTTTCGTTGTGTAATTGTAATAATTCTTTTAGAGATGCAATTCCGATTTTCCGTTTTATAGCTGGCAGTTAAAATAAAACTTAGGGTTTTGTCTACCACAACATAGCTCAAGTATACATGCGATTATTACACATTATTGAGCCATTCCCTCGACTTGAAGGATCCCACATTTTATACCACTTGTTTCCAAAATTAGAAAGAGATAAAACTGATAAAATCCTTCTATCGTTCACAAACGCGTAGTTATGTGATTCAGTACGACCTGTTTATGCAGGTAATAAAATGAAATTTAGATCTCGTCTCGACGCAGAGCCATATATTATTTTGCAGTTGTCCCAAATTCCACGATGTGTTTATGGTTTTCTAACTTAGAACAGTCTTTTATGTACCAGATTTAAAGGATATATTATGTATTTAAAATGCTTGCTTGGAGGTTGTTTTCAAATATGTTGACTTTCCTTATGTTGTTCTGTTGTTTAGTGAATATATTTAGTGTAATTAAAGAAGAATATTATGTTTTGAATGGTATGAAGCATGTTATACATGTCTGATATACTACAGTGTTTACCTTTCACCGCCCAACAGCAGGGTCATGTAAGTCCTCGGTGAAACTTAGTGCTCAGTGTGAACTTTTCTCCTCAAGACTTCTCCATGAAATTAATAAAGTTAGGAACCACTGTTTTAAGACCGATCATGAAATTAGAAAGACCAGTTTGGACAGCAGTTACAGGAATTTCTAAATCAATGAAATCGAAATTACCTGCGGTCAAAATGCGTATACGGCTTACCTCTACGGCACAGCATAAATGTACCAACATAATTTCTTGAGAAGAAATTCACTCATCATTATTCTGACTAACCCTCGTACCACACCGTCCATTGTCTTTGATTCCATTGATTCTAAAACTTTGATAGTATGGATATTGTAAACCCATACACTTTTATATCACTAGAGGCGCTCTCTTTGAGACATTCTAATTGCAAAAATTTTAATTTAATTTAATTTAATTTCGCACAATGTGCATAATTAGAGGACATACTCTTAAGCATTTTCACAGAATTTTGTCAGAGATATTTCTCTGCGCTTACATGTCATTACGTGATATCTGTCACATGGGTTATCACAAAGTTTGCACACGCATAGTTCATCCGGTTGGTGGTAGATGTCTCTCGTGCAGATACCGTGGTGAAAACCATGAACGGCAAAACGCCAATGCGTAATTGGTTTTTATCCATTCTCTGTTGACCATAGCATCTGTAGCGTAAAATTCAGGAAATATTTCTTCTCATTTTCCTTGCAGTTCACGGAGTAGACTCTGGTATGCTTCTGTTGATGGCAGGCATAGGTCGTATCTTAAATCCTCAATGTAGAAGGATTCTCTGGAGAGAACATATGCCAGACGTGAGGGTGTATACTTTGAAATACACAAGGCCTTCTTCAGGAATCTAATTGCAACAATTTTGGGCACTGCATTATTAAATCGTCTGTGAGGCAAAAATATCTGCAGATGTGTTCATGAAAGATCCATGTATACAGCGGGTTACTTTTATGTTTTATGTGTATTGTTCTCTATTTCTATCATTCGTCGTTATACCACCAATTGCAGATAATATTCTTGTGATATTAAAAGAGTTATTTATACTTACATTTTTGTCACTTTTCATTTTTGAGAGATACAACTTACCGCTGTGTGTTGGGACATGGCAGTCCGAGATGTAATGAGGGGATGAGGGATCTGTTCAGTGGAAAGCAGAATGAGAAAGTTGAGAAAGTAGTTGAAATTGTAAATAAAGAGAGATGTGAAAACTGTCACAGAAAACAAGGAGAGGCAAGTTAATCTGAAATGTGGTATCTATAGAAAGATAACTTTTAATAAAATCCAACGTAAGGATATATATTAAACAATATTGCACATACTAAGTGGACTTAGCCGGCTGAGACTGAGAGTAATGGATCATAAACAGACAAAAAGATTCTTTGGTAGGAGAAAGTTAGGTCATGCATTTAGAAATCCAACAAATTTGTTTATTTGTAACATTTGTACAAATAGAGGTTGGTGCACATTATTGTCAGTGATTAAATGTAAGCTGTTGATGTAACCGCGGAACTTGTGCGCAGTGAAGGAAATTTGTTTAATGAATAGAAACAGAACGCCTTGCTAGTGACAAGTGATAGACTGGCTTCATTTGTGTATTCACTGCTAGCGTGAGAAGCTTAGGAAATTGTCCACAAAACAGCGTGTGTCTGTTTTACAGAAGTGGCGACAACTTGATCTAAATGATAAAGATTGAAATGTTCCCTTATATTCATCAACAATTCAGGCAAGCTATCTACAAATTAAATGGGAAGGATCGAGGAGACATAGCCTGTAGCTGACTAATCGCGCCCTAAATCAAGGTCTACTGAACAAAATCAGGATGTGGTTCAATAACAAATCAGTCATAATTGACCTGCATTTAGTGCTGTCGCCCAGGTAACAGATTCCCATTCAATTGTTTATCTAGCATTTTTTAATTTGATTTCAAAAACTTGGGAATTTATCGTATATTCAGTCAATCAATCAATCAATCAATCAATCAATCAATCAATCAATCAATCAATCAATCAATCAATCAATCAATCAATCAATCAATCAATCAATCAATCAATCAATCAATCAATCAATCAATCAACATTCTAAAGGCTAAATCCTTGTCGACGGAACCACTCTCTTCTTTCATTGGCTGTTCGTTTCAGTTCCATGTAACTGACACAAGCTAAGCTCTTCTTGATGTCGTCCAAATACTTCATCCTATGCCTTCCTCTCCCTTTCTTTCCCACCACTTTCCCTTCAAGTATGTTAGAGATGAAAGTATTGTGTCTGATGACATGTCCAATAAATTTTAATTTCCTGTTTTCCATTTTGTTTAAAAATCTTATTTCTTCTTTAACTTCCCTTAAGACTTCCTGGTTGGTTTTTCTTTCCGTCCAGCTCGTTCTGGTCATTTTCCGCCATATCCACATTTCAGCAGCTTTAAGTCGATTCCTTTCTAATTTACCCAGAGTCCAACTCTCACTTCCATACTGAAGTGTACTCCGTACAAATGATTTTCAAAGGATTTTCGGACATCTATATTCATGTGTGTGCTGGTTAAACTGTTTTTCTTGCTCTTAAATGCCTGTTTTGCCAATGCTATTATTCTCTTTACTTCCAGGAAGTATCTATTATCCTCTCTTATCATACTACCAAGATAACAGAATTGTTTCACCTGATCAATTCTGACGCCATCAATTTTTATATTGGTTTGAATTTCTTCCATATTTTTTCGTACTACCATTACTTTCGTTTTCCGTTTGTTTACTTTTAATTTCCATACTTTAAGAGTGCGTGAGAGGTCTTTCAGCATTCTATTCATTTCTTTTTCTGAGTCTTAATTAATACGTTATCATTTGCAAATCTGATACAATGTATCCTTTCACGATTGACTTTTATTCCCTTTGTCTTCTCCTCCATGATCTGAATAGCTTTCTCAATGAACATATTAAATAAATACGGTGATAGGGGACAACATTGACTAACTCCTTTCCTAATCCTGGCCTTTTCTTCTACCTGATTGATGATCATTTTTGTGCTTTGGTTCAGACACATTACCCTTGATAATTTAATCCATTTCCTAAGTCCGCTAGTTATAAAAGAATATTTGACCCAAATCTTTCCCTTCAGTTTTAAATTTATTTTCCTTTTATGAACTTTCCTACTTTTAACAGTTCCGCTTATTTTATTCGTCTACTAATGTCATATCGCGCTGTTTTTCCGCACACAGCTTGGAACATCCCGCTTGGACGAGCAGCTCATCTTCTTACTCCCGAGCGTTTCTAGGCCAGAGTTTGCAACAATTTTGTAACACTGGTCTTTAGTCGGAAATTATCCAGAACAAATCGTGATGCTTTCCTTTGGATCTTCTCCCGTTCTCCATACACTGGAACCATACTCTAATTGGGGTCTTACCAGAAACTTATACATTGCACAGGCATTCAATCATCCAAGAAATCAGCAAGAAGATCTTCTAAACGAGCTGCAAGTTTCCGACTGAAGGGAATGTTAAAAATGTTACATCTGAAGCCTGTTTGAAACGCTGCAGTACATGCTAATCAGTTTGATACCGCGGTCAACGATACTGCAAGCATAATCTCGGGATGCCTAAAAGCAACACCGGTGCAGAAGCTGTGCCCGGTTATAGGAATAGCCTCACCCAACATCCGGAGGGCCACTGCTGCAGACGCCGAGAGAACAGAGTAAGATAATGACCATCGACATCGACTCTACGGTCACTAAGCTGCAAGGTCTCACCTCAGATCCCGCAAGAGCTTCCTTGGTAGGACTTTGCTGCTGGAAGGAACACCAGAGATATCTCGTATTAACAGATGGAGGATCTCACTGCCCACAGCCATGTCACCAAAGGAAGAACTACCTCCTGGTGCTGAAATACTTTATCTAGTATGGAGGTCCCTCAACCGCTTAAGTGTGGACGTCCCTCGATGCAAGACCAAACTGAAGCAATGTGGGGATCCTTGCAGCAAACGAAGACACCTCATGCGAATATGGTGCTGAACAAGACTCAAGCCACCTACTCAACTTTCCCCTTTTGGACAACCCATGCACATCACAAGATATTTTAGAGGAAACAACAAGGCCATCGCAGTGTAGTTTTTTGGAAATACTGATCGGACACCGAAATTAATGAATGATCTGAAGCCTTGTCTGTTAGGTCATCAGCGCAGAGGCTGGTTGGATCCTCAAATAGCACCACCAAAGGTTATGCGGTTATAAGGAAACCCCAAAAACCAATGGCAGCACCAAAATGAGGCATACTAGGCAAGATGAGGAGTGAGGTAGTTTTCCATTGCTTTCCTCACTGGGTCAGAAAGTACTACTGCAGCACGACTGACCCCATGAGCAGCACCTTTCATAACACTCAGATGCACTAGTCATACTCTGAATTGTCATTATTCAGCACTACCCATACTCCAGCAACTTCCACATTGTCACAGCCATGGATGTTGGCTGGGACTTGGTGGAAGCTACACTTTACTGTGGCCTGGGCCAGGAGATGGATGCAAAAGTACTGTATCCATCGAGAAATGACAGCAGGCAGTTCTGAAGCCTTATAAGCCCACATTGTTACATGCCCTAAACGAGGATGACGCTGATCGAACACGTGAATTCTTTGAGTGATATGTGATTCGAAGTGAAAATTATCCTAACTTTTAAAAAACAATGTTATAGTCTGATGAAGCGTTTTTTAATGTTAAATGGAGGAACTAACAAATTTAGTTGCATGTATTGGGATTCTGAAAATCCACAATTTTTAACTGAGGTGGAATTAAATTTTCCTCAACTTACGGTTACGGAGGTTTATCTCCTTGAGTTTTCAATGGAACCAATACTACGAACGGGTGCTTTCGAATGTTAAAATAAATTATGAAATAATTAAAAAACAACCCTGTATTTGAAGCAATACGAAACAACATTATTTAGCAGCAAGTTGGTGTTCCACCATACTACAGATCAAACATTCGTGAACTTTTAATGACAATTTTGTCGAGCGGATAGGAATTTGGGGTGAAATCGTGACGTCACTTGATTTTTCACTCCGGACACAGTCTTCGCTACAAATTCTCTAAACCAACAGCATTTAAGGCATTTGACGAAACTAGAATTTCAAAACGTGTTTGGTAACAATATATGTACTCCGGTTACGCGGTGTAGGGGACAATGCGTCCGCCTGGCACCCGGCGGCCCCGGGTTCGATTCCCAGCTGGGTCAGGGTTTTTTAATTGTAATAATTAATATACCTGGCCTCAGGACTGGCTGTTTGTGACGTCCTTAATCTTCCTTTCCTCACACACAAGATTCCACACTACCCATTCCAATTAGACGTACAATATGGTGCCAGTAGGGATAAAAGATCCAAATGGGTCGACGTCCCGAACAAATAGCTTTAAAAAATAAGTTGCGTAAATCAATGTGTAAACCAACGAGCTAGAATAACATAGAGAGGCGGAAGCGCTGCCTGGGTGAAGCTAATAGAACGAACGTCCGCCATGTTTCTTGTGGTCACACAAGCAAGGGGGCATGGCCCTTAAATGACGAAAAGTGTAGGAAATACGAATCACTGGAGGAGAATTAAAGACCGTTGCCGAAAGCTTAAAGTATTGAAAATCAGAGACTGAGAATACCACCACTTCACATTGCGGCACGAGGCCAACATCACGATCAGTTGATTGTAGGGTAGTTCGAAATCATCGCACAGTGACATACGAAGAGGCCTCGAAATCGAAACAAGAGCGTTACCCTTCTTGGCTGATGTGGTTAAGCGTAAATTACAATAAAAACTGTGGACATAAATATTTATGACAGAAAGCCTTAAAATTATAGGGACCTACAATAGGTTACAACATCATTCTGTTCATATTTAAAAAAAAACTATTTACCGGGCGAGTTGGCCGTGCGCGTAGAGGCGCGCGGCTGTGAGCTTGCATCCGGGAGATAGTAGGTTCGAATCCCACTATCGGCAGCCCTGAAGATGGTTTTCCGTGGTTTCCCATTTTCACACCAGACAAATGCTGGGGCTGTACCTTAATTAAGGCCACGGCCGCTTCCTTCCAACTCCTAGGCCGTTCCTATCCCATCGTCACCATAAGACCTATCTGTGTCGGTGCGACGTAAAGCCCCTAGCAAAAAAAACAAACACTATTGCATCCTCATGAGTAGTCTTTCTTTCTTAATCTGTTTACCCTCCAGGGTTGGTTTTTCCCACGGACTCAGCGAGGGATCCCGAATCTACCACCTCAAGGGCAGTGTTTTGGAGCGTGAGACTTTGGGTCAGGGATACAACTGGGAAGGAGGGCCAGTACCTCGCGTAGGCGGCCGCACCTGCTATGTTGAACAGGGGTCGTATGGGGGGATGGGAAGATAGACAAGGAATAGGGAAGGAAGCGACCGTGGCCTTAAGTTAGGTGAAGTTAGGCTAAGTGAATCACGTTCCAGCCCTCGTACCCCTTTTCAAATTTCGTGGCAGGGCCGGGAATCGAACGCGGGCTTTCGGGGGTGGCAGCTACTCACGCTAACCACTACACCACAGAGGCATCCCATGAGTACTGTACCACTATAATTGTTTCATGTCATTATTTATTATAATATAGGGGGCATATCATGTTTTTCCCATTACCATATCATACTGGGATTACTAGCTGAAAGGTAACCTTGAAAGTTGTCCATTATGAAGTGTAGCCTAGTTTTAAATACCAAGGCAACTGGCATCTACAATAAAGGCTGCATACATTTCACAAATAGCAGTAAAATACCGGTACTGTATTTACCATGCTTGGTGTACGTTTGACCGAAATAGGTGACTTTTCGTGGTTTACGTTTCCTTGGTGGTGGGCGCTCCATTGTCTTTCTGTGTAAGTGTGAATGAAAACTAAATAGGATTGGAACGGCATTTGCCAGTACACGACGTTGGATATTTGTTTCATACATGCACTTATCTTCGAAATGTATAGAGCATAAGCGACTGAATTGAGTGGGATACCATTTACGTCTTTTCGTACTCACAACGCATTGTTCCGTTAATTCCTTGTTTTTTAAAGGAAATCTGAAACATAATCCGACAAATAATTACCGTACTTTCGCTGTGTAAACAATAAAATGGGTTTTAATTACAAAAAGGAATATCGGCTATAATTCAGTAATACTTACTTAAAATACAATATATCCTTGGTTTTATCACTCCGATTAGTACAACCATACGCTGAGCTTACGGCTGGCGTTCTTGAAAGCGAGAATCTATATTTTCACTCCTTAAAACTTGGGAAATTAAATTGGCATGCACGATCTCTCTGTCACCTCAACATATGCTCTCGCGCCAATTAGCTTTGTTTTGACAACCGTTAACATGGCTGCCCCTTATCAACTTGCTTCCGCAGGGAGCGCTGATGTCAGGTATAAAGCCCCACTATGTTATTCTAGCTCGTTGGTTTAAACAAATATTTAGATAACAATGGAGTCACTTTGAATAATTACTGCGGACAACAATGGTAAAAACCTCTAATGCTACACTATGCTATGCGATTTTTGTTAAATGTTTCATGCCGCACCCTGTACGTACATTAAAATTAGTGACTAGACTGTAGCTTAATGAAGATCAAACATGTCCTGCCCAGTGGCGAGCAACATCAATAGCCACAGAGTTGAGCCATCAAAACTTCAAGTGTGCACTGGCTTGGAGGAAGTGACCACACTCACTTTCAGCAGATGCCGTTGAAAAGGGCCATTTCTCCAGGGCAGCCTTTGATCTGGAGACGCCTGTGTCCGCCGTACAAGCCAAGTCTCGTTGAGTCCTGCAGTTCGGCTTTCAGATGGTCTTCTCCACTGTTGTGGCAACCACATCTCTACTTTGGAGATCTGCCGATTCATGGTTCCAATCATGAATATTTTCCTCGATTTCCGATATCTTGGAATTGGCTGGTATTTATGCTGTGGGTGACGTGCAGAAGTGATCAGCTCATATCTCTCCCTCAAAGTCACTGATTGTCGCTGGATGTTTGCTGGAGCAGCGCCAGAGTTGTGGCAAATGTGTTCATAAGGAGTTGTATTCAAACACATAGCCTCATTTAGCCCAACATTTAAGGGCAGATATGACTGAAATTTCGGCCATTTCCATCCAATGTATCGATTTACAATTTGGGGTTTAAAATGATTCAACACTTCCTATTTCTAAAAAAAAAAAACACAAGAAATGTCAATTTTTCTTTTGTAAAAATCAAATGATCCTAAATATGTCTCTTAGCAAGTAAAAACTCAAATTGATAACGATGAGCTTACTTGAATCTAACAAATCGTACCAGACAGATATCTGTATGAAATTTCCAATCTACAAGTATAGGATTCAATGGTCATCTCGTCGGCTGAATGGTCAGAGTAGAGTCCGCCGGTCCAGTGGGGCCCGGGTTCGATTCCGAGGCGGGTCGCAGATGTTAATGGCGTGTGATTAATTCTTCTGGTTAGGGGACTGGGAGTTTGCGTTTCTACTAGCACTCTCCTCTTTATATTCAGATAACCACCACAGAAACACGCAATATCGTTTACATCCCTCCACGTAGGGTAGCGTAAGGAAGGGCATCCGGACGTAAAAAGGGACAACTCCACATATACGACACAATTGGAAACATCGGCAGGAAAGGAAGAAGAAGAAATGTAGGATACAATGCGACAGGAGGAAACTGAATCAGAGCCTATGAAAGTACCACGAATGAAATAATCAGTTATCTAGAGTACGATGAGATGAGGCCTCTGTCATGGCCATCCATCAATACTTCACATCACAGCCAGCAATATCACATCGACTATCTGTACTGTAACGCCGCTCTTTGATAATATGTTTCTCAGTCATGGCCATCCATCAATACTTCACGTCACAGCCAGCAAGATCGCATCGCCCGTCACTGTTTGATAATATGTCTCTCAGTCGTGGCCATCTATCAGTACTTCACATCACAGCCAGCAAGATCACATCAACAATCTGTACGCTAACGCCCCTCTTTGATAATATGTTTCTCAGTCATGGCCATCCATCAATACTTCACATCACAGCCAGCAATATCACATCGACCATCTGTACGCTAACGCCGCTCTTTGATGATATGTCTCTCAGTCGTGGCCATCTATCAGAACTTCACATCACAGCCTGCAAGATCACATCGACCATCTGTAAGTTAACACACCTTTTTGATAATATGTTTCTCAGTCATGGCCATCCATCAATACTTCACATCACAGCCAGCAAGATCGCATCGCCCGTCACTGTTTGATAATATGTCTCTCAGTCGTGGCCATCTACCAGTACTTCACATCACAGCCAGCAAGATCACATCAACCATCTGTACGCTAACGCCCCTCTTTGATAATATGTCTCTCAGTCGTTGCCATCCATCAATATTTCACATCACAGCCTGCACGTTTGTTAGATAATGTCGCGAATTGTTAATAATGTGATGCAAACTTTCAAATGACCCCAAACATAAGATATATCTACGTCAAGTTAAGTACTTTCAAACTACCACCTTTCTTAAATTTGCATGCGCCATTTTTAAAAGGAAGTGCTCATTCGTTTAGAGATAATTTTATGTTCTTCAGTTGCTATATTCTCACTTCTGTATTCTTTAGCACTTCATCGTGTACAAATATTCCTTGTTACATATTTCTGTGAAACTTTCAGGTCTTATTCCAATGTGTATAAGGATTAAAATTTGCTATGCGTTCTTATGATCAGTTGATGTTATTCTTATTTCAAGTCTTGTAAGGAAGACAAAATTGATGTTTCTCCTTGTGCATGTATTGCTTTACAAGAATATGCAGAGTAGTTATCTATATGTATGGCTATATACATGAAATAACGTGTTCTAACTGACTGACTCACTGATTCATCATCGCTGGGCCAAAACTACACGTCATAAAGAAATGAAATTTGGAGATACATCTGTATAGTACAGTGTAGGTGCTCACTAAGAAAGGATTTTTGGATACTCCATCGCTAATGGTAATTGGGGGGGGGGGGGTGATTTTTAAAATAAGTATATCTATTTCTCAAAAACAGTTTAAAGACGTGAAAATTGGTACAAGGAATCTCCTATAAAAGTGAAGAAATATGTAAGTTTTTGCTTTCAGAAAATCCACTTACAGGGATTAAAAGATGTGAAAAGTGGTGATTTATTCAAATTACTATATCTTACAAACGTAACAAGTTACAGACGTAAAAATTTGTATTTGAATTCCTCTTTATAAATAAATAAACAAGCATTCTTTTGTTTTCGGAAAATCCACTAAACGGGGCTGTTAAGAAAAGTGAAAATTGAGTGAATTTTTAAAACGAATACATCTCGAAAACTTAACATGTTACCGACATAAAAATTGGTATTTGGAACCTCCTTTAAAAATAACGGAACATGTAATTTTTTGTTTTCGAAAAAGCCACTTAACGGGAGTGGAAATAAGTGAAGAAGGAGTTGAATTTATTTTTATGAGGATACTTATATCTGAAAGCCAATGGCCGTAGCCGTGTTGAAACACCGGATCCCATGAGATCTCCGAAGTTAAGCAACATTGGGTGTGGTCAGGAGTTGGATGGGTTGCCACGCGCTGTTGGTGGGGGGGGGGGGGAAAGGGAATGGAGGAGCGGAAAGGAGCTGGCCACCCTACTGTACGTAAACTCCGGCTCAGGAACACCTCTGCGGAGGTTCGGACCTGCCTTCGGGCAGAATAACCCTTATCTGAAAACACTGAAAATATTACAGACGTGGAAATAGGTATTTGGAATCTCATTTCAAAATAATGAAACACATATGTTTTGTTATCGACTTGAGAGAGGACTGTTTTTCATATATAAAATTCCATGTCGCATGTTCCAGAGTTAGCTCTGCCAGTAGCCTGGTCATCTTAGGCACAAAAGGAAACACCACAAACGTGGTTTACAAAGAGGTTCTAAGGTAATGAAATGCAATTTCGCGGCGAGTTTTTATGCTGTAGGGATTTTCAGATAATGTCTTCCTGAAGTACTGTGGAATGATTCGTGTTATCAAATTACGAAATCCTCGCGAGCGAAACCACGGGTAACATGTATTTAGGAAGAGCTGTCCAAATTTCACCTTCAAAATATTTTTAAAATGACACAAATGGCGTTTTCCATATCGAGAGTGGAATACAATAAAATAATCTATTGGACAGAAACTCTTTGACTGATTCTGCATTGTCAAAATTTTTATAATGCTTTCTCCAAGAAACACGCAATAGTAAATACATCCGTCGACATAGGCTTGGTGTCATTAAGGGCATCCGGTCGTAAAACATGTATAAATTCAGATTTGCAATACATATCGTACTTGTGACACCACCAGGGTGTGTAGAAACGGTAAAAGGAGAAGAATAATTAGTAATTGATCGGCAATTTTCGAAATTCCACGGGTTAGACGGTGAATTACCAGTTGCTTTACGTCGACCGACACAGATAGGTCTTATGGCGACGATGGGATAGGAAAGGGCTAGGAGTGGGAAGGAAGCAGCCTGGTGTGAACATGGGAAACCACGGAAAACCAATTTCAGGGCTGCCGACAGTGGGGTTCGAAACTACTATCCCCCGAATACTGGATACTGGCCGCACTTAAGCGACTGCAGCTATCGAGCTCGGTAGATGGTGAATTGAAGCAAGGAAATTTTCCATGCCGTTTCATAAATTGGCTTTCTACCTGAGTCAGCCCTTACAGGGTAAGTAAGACATCTCCAGCTGAGTGGGAATTACATGAGCAGTCCATTGACGATGACAAAAACACTAACGAAAAACCTTTTGAAATAAATGTTGTAATTTGCAAGTAACTTCTTATCCCCGTTTATCAACGAGTACTTCTCAATGCCATTGACATTATCATGCAGTTCTGAATCCTCGAGGACATCCTAAGTAAAGAGGACACAATATACCCCCTCGTCGTACACTACACTTTCCTGAATATAAATTTAATATTAATTGCTAGAAAACTGTATAAATTTAAAGTCATTACCCTCCTAATAATTACATTAGCTGTAATTGTTATTTAATCTATTTATGTTATGAGATATAAATGTATAATTTAATAGTTGCGAATTATTAACTAAAATGTGCATTGTTAATTTTAGACCACACTAGATCGCAGTGTCCACGGCGAGGAACTACCGTACGTATTCGGTTTACCTATTGATGGTGGAGACCAGCAACCCCACCATTTCAGTGAACAAGAGGAACTACTGGCCGAGGCTGTCGTCACTTACTGGACAAACTTTGCTAAGACGGGGTGAGTGGATTATTATTTCGGTAAAAATCTTCAGTTCAGGTTTGTACGAGAGTTAGAAAATAATTTGAATGTTTGAAATTAGGTTATTGATTTTAAGTCCGAATTAAGACCATCTTAGTATGAGCCAGGTATATTCCAAGACATTAGAACGTAGAAAACTGCTATTTGCGGGTGGCATTCCACCGAGGATCTTATTATTATTTATCATATGATGTGCACAGATAGATTATATAAATAAGTATACAATAAATACACAATATATACAAGCAGAAGCCTATAGTTCCAAATCAAGTCCATTGATCCATTGTAAGGCCTCCTCAGTTGCATTATGAATGTCCTCCAAAGGACCTTGAAATGCTCTCTGTGGACACTCGGCAATTACGTGGTGGATGGTCTGTGAGGTAGCTCCACAATTACACCCAGAAGACTTCTGCCAGCCCCATTTATAAAGAGTATAGCCGCATCTTCCTTGATTGACTCTTTATCCTGTTTATAGTCCTCCATTGACGTCTGGGTAGATGGAATCCGGGAGGTTGAACATGAGGTAGAGTCACATGATGTTGATTGGGAACAGAAGACTGCTGTCATTGGTGTAACCAGGCGTTTGTGATGGAGAACCCAGATTCTTCCAGTGTAAGTGCAGTGCGCCAGGGTGGAGATCTAGACTTAAGTCGTGGAGGGGCAGGTTGAGTAATATCCTGCTGAACGGGGAGGTTGGAGTCCTGGCTGGTTTTCTTCCACAGTTTTAGAAGAGCTTCAGACCTTCTTAAGCAAGGCGGTGGAATATTACTGAGTGTAGGCAGCCAGGCCACGTTTGTAGAGCGAATACAACCAGTTATAATGCGCATTGCTTGATTTAGTTGAGCATCAATCTTCGCAATATGAGCACTGTTCAGCCAAGTTGAAGCGCAGTATTCGGAAACTGAATTGCAAAGAGCTAGAGCAGTAGATCTCAACACTTGGTTGTTTGCGCCCCAGGATGTGCCGGCTAATTTTTGAAGAATATTATTCCGACTTTTGATCTTGGCGGCTGTGTTGTTAATATGATGTTTATATGTTAGGGATCTGTCTAATGTGACACCTAAATATTTTGGGAAGGGACAGTGTTGTAAGGATGGATTTCTGAATGTTATTGTAGGCTTGTAGTTGGCAAATTTATTTCTGAGATGAAACACTGATGCAACAGTCTTTTGGAGATTATGCGGCGTTATCATCGCCCAGCAAGGCGCACTTATTTGTGGCATGTCCCTCGCCACTTGAAAAAACTTCAGTTACTGAATGGTTATATACATTATAGCCCATGAATATATCTCTCTTGTCTTCATCCCACTTATATTTCCCGGAATATTGGGTATTCTGCATTGGCGTCAGTAGAATAGAGCATATGCTGCCCCATTAAGCTTCAACTCGGGATTGAAGAGGACGTGACTGTCTGTTATCCTGACGTCAGCCTGTGGTTGCAATTATTGACTAAATTCAGTCCCCTTGTTTGAAAGGTCAGCGTTGAGGCTTTCGGATGAGAGGGTTTGGGGTTCGATCCGTTTCTGGGTCGCGGATTTTGACTGCATTTAGTTAACAGTGTTGCCAACTTATATATTCAAGATCCGCTAAATACTACTAAAAATCCGCTAAAATTCCGCTAAAAAATCCAATATCAAATAATGAGCAATAATAATAATAATAATAATAATAATAATAATAATAATAATAATAATAATAATAATAATAATAATAATAATAATAATGAAAGTAAATGTCTGCACTCACCTGTGAGTTTCACTGGGATTAACCCCCTGCCTGCGAGCCGGCGAGCTCAATCTTGTAGGTGTTTTACTGCCGGGTGCAAACTACGTGAATCCCCTACCTCAACGGCCACACACAGAACAGGCCAGTTCATTAAACGGTCTTCCTTCATAGCATAAATATAAATGCTACTCTCTCACAGTTTCATTATCTGTCGTCATTCGTCAACTAAGAGATAAGTAACCTTTCCCCACGCATTACAAACTTATGATACCATGATCTCATAACATCAAATTCAATTAACATGTTTTCCTCGTGTGACTGCTAACTCCTGACAATAAATACGGATTAGCTCGGAGACAGACTGCAGTACAATTTTTTTTAAAAAAGTAAAATGGATAAAACACTAAATTCAGCTATAATAAATCTAGAAGTCCGCAAAAAAATTCGCTATCCGCTAAATGGTATATTTCTCCGCCAACAGTCTTCTAATTCCGCCAAATTTAGTGGAAAATCCGCTAAGTTGGCAACACTGTTAGTTAATTCGTCTGATTCGGGAATGGGATATTTGTATTGGTCATCATCATCATCATGAATTCCTTCCAGCGCGCCGGGTAGGCTATTTAAGAACTATGTGCCTCCATTTGTCACGGACCTGGTGTGCTTCTTTTCTTTCTAGAGCATCCCGTGTTTCTTGTCTCTTCTCTAGGTCTCCTCTTATACCATCTAACCACCTTTTTCTAGGGCGTCCAATTGGTCTTCGTCTCGGAACAATCTTTTCAATATACGTCCTTGGTGTTCGAGTCACCTGCATCTGCTTAGCGTGTCATACCCACTTCAGCCTTGCAACAGTCAGCCTTTCTTCGATGGTCAGGTTGACCTGCAGGTCTCTTCGTTCATTCCTAATTATGTCATTCCTTGTTTTTGTACAGCTGATCTAAAGAACTTCATTTGGTCCCAATGTAATCTTTTTCACACAGAAACCAACATGCAATAGTAAATACATCCGTCGACAGAGGTGTGGTGTGAAGAAGAGCATCCGGCCGTAAAACATGTGTAAATTCATATCCGCTATAAATTTCGTACTCGTGACACCACCATAGTGTGGAGAAACGGAAAAAGTAGAAGAATTCATAATTTATTGTACATTTTAGAAATTCCAAGGGGTAGATGATGAATTGAAGCAAAGAAATCTACCATGCCTTTTCATAAATTACCTGTCTGCCTGAGTCAGCGCTTACATGTCCAGCTGAGTGGGAATTACATGAGTAGTCCATTGACGATGGCAAACACACTAATTCAAATACTTCAGAAATAAATTTTGTCATTTGCAAGTATCTCCATTTGTCAACGAGATCTTATACCTTCGTCGTACACTACACGTTTCTGAATTTTTATATCAAATGTAGTAATTTTGTCTGTGCGAATGAAGGCTGCCTGTAGTCAATAGAAATTCTGGAATATTCTCGAGTCTTCAATGTTTACATTTATTTCGCTGAGGATTCTTATTAATTTGGAGTGATGGATCGTATGAAATGCCGCTTCGAAATCTATAAAGCAGGCAAGGATATAATTTTATTCAAACATTTGTAACAGTTCATTGGCACTAAATCACGTTTCTCGGGAACTAAAGGTTTCATAAAACGGAATTTTCTGTTCTCGACCCTCATATTGCTCCTATTCTCGCTTGTATTATTCCACGGAATGTTTTTAAGTCTTTGTAACGCAATCATTTTGTGGGTTTTCTTAGATGTACTTAAAAAAGTTGACTTTAACAGTCTCGTAGGTTTTCACCTGTCATGTATACCGTTTTAAATAAATTTGTGATAGAATACCACTTCTGTCTTCCTATGAGCTGTAATGGTTGTGTTGGAAGTCGGTCAAGTAAAATCTTCTTCTTACTTGTGCAATTAAAATTGCGTGTTATACACTGAAATGCCAAAAATCCGGGGACAGGACAATAGTATCATGCAGGTCCTCCTCTAGTCTTGTTAAGTGCAGATACCTATCGGAACATCGACTCCACAAGAGGCTGCAACACTTGTTGAAAAATATCGACTAATGCCGTCTGTATAGCTACTTTCATCTATCTGATAAATTTAGGTGCAATATATTGGATGCGAATGTACCTCTCCATCGCTTTGTACATATTTTTGATGAACATATATGGAGTGAACGAGGTTGCTAGAGCAATCATTGAAAATCTCCAGAGTGCTCATCGAATTAATTCTGGACAACTGCTGCTGCATTCGCTCTTCGTTGAGGGGATTCGTGCAGTCTATGAAGGCTTGCAATTGGTCACCACGAAGTTCGGCGTAGCAAGAAATATTCAACGACCTGTTCAGGTGAAGCAGTAAGCTCGTTCCATGGCAAGTGAACACATTCCATAACACTGCGGAACCTTCACCCTCTTGACTTGTTGGCTTCTTGGGACCTGCGCCACACCCAAACCCTACAATCCGATCGAAACAACTGGTTTCCTGTTTCCTAGCACCACGTCACATGTCTCCAGTTCTTAAGTAGACAAATAGCATTATCATGCGCTCAGATTAGACGCTATGTCCTGTGTCATTGTGGTAACAAGGGCTCTCTGGCAGCTTTTTGCTCCCATATCCCACTGACGTTAAAATCACTTCACTGACTTGCTGGACATGCGTCTCGTAACTCGTGCGCTGAATGTGAATGTGAGGGTGTGATTTGAGTCAGTGTGACTTTTCTGTTACCAGGGAAAATCTTAGCCATAAGTGCTAATCAAGATCATTAGGCACCCGTGATCGGCCACTGCGTCATTTCCCTTCGTTGTTTTCTAACCTTCATGCCCTTCATTTATTATTTGTAGGACCCATCCAATAAGCTGCATTCTTCTTTTAACGAAGCAGTTCCATAGTTTTCTTTTTCTCCCACTCTTGAAGAACGTCCTCGGTTGTAATTTTATCAGTTCATTTAATTTTCACCCTCCGTCTCTAGTAAAATATCTCGAATTATTTTAGCCTCCTCTCTTCCTCAATTGGTGAACTAAACGATGGATGATAGAAGACAAAACGTTCAGTAGGACACAGTGGCCACGTGTTGTGCCTGTACCTCATTACCAACGCAATGAAGGCCATACCTTCGTCGGGAATTTTTTCTGGTCTTAAAACAAGGAATCGACGATTGGTACAACAGTTTATTTCTTTGCTAGTTGCTTTACGTCGCACCAAAACAGACAGGTCTTATGGCGACGATTTGGAAGGAAGCGGCCGTGGCCTTAATTAAGGTACAGCCCCAGCATTTTCCTGGTGTGAAAATGGGAAGCCACGGAAAACCCATCTTCAGGGCTGCCGACAGTGGGATTCGAACCGACTGTCTCCCGGATGCAAGCTCACAGCCGCGCGCCTCTGACCGCACGGCCAACTCGCCCGGTACAACAGTTTGAGATATATCCTCTATATAGCCAACTGGATAAAATAAGCTTTCGATTGGTGAAGTTGTTACTAAAAACTGTGTAGTGATTCCTGCGATTACTTTGCATTTGCAGAAAAACACTTTCTCTCTTTGCACAAGTACTGTAGTATCAAGCACGCTTGTGGTTTTACCTGAACTTTCTTATCGTAATCATAGTCACGGGATCTCCAGTTTAAAGTGGATTTTAAACGAAAGGAATATACGAGGGTCATCCAGAAATTAAATTTCTCTCTTTCTTTTCTTGTAAACTAAACGCATTTAGCCGGGATATATGAGCATGCGCGACAGATCTATGACGTAACAATCATATACCAACCGGACAAGTCCCGCCTGGTGTCAGTAGCGCAGCAGTAGTGGATCGAAATGACGGCTCGTATTTTTTCTCCCGTCACCTGCGAGGTTCGATCTGTCACAAAGTTTCCATGGAAATTCTCATGTGCCACTCAAAATAAGAGGCGTGGTATGCTCAGTGTAGGTGCTGTGCTTATCCATGGCAATACTCGCTCAAATACGGTTCGGCGTTGAGCAACTGTTGTGAAGAAGATCAGCTGGGAGGTGTATAGCCCTGATCTGGTTCCCAGTGATTTTCATCTTTCGCACCTCAAGAAATTCCTGTCCTCCTGTCAGCATTTCCAGACAGACTAGGAGCTGAAGACGAATGCCACACACTGGTTCCATTCCCAGGCGGCAGACTTACAAAACGTGATACCATGACATAACAAGTGTAGGATTCTAAAAGGTTTGTTTTATCACCTATTCAATACATAACAATTTTACAAATTAGGAATTTATTATTGATTCCACTTGAGACATGTTTCGCCCTTCATTGAGGGCATCATCAGTCAAATTATCACCTCAAGGCAAAAAATCAAGTACCTGGTTAGTAGTTGACATGCACAAATTAATACATATTTTTAATACACATTACAAAATTAAGTATGAGAAACAGTTGTACAATAGTGATGGTTGAACATATAAGTTTATAGAATAAGAAGTTTCTCATACTTAATTTTGTAATGTGTATTAAAAATATGTATTAATTTGTGCATGTCAACTACTAACCAGGTACCTCATTTTTTGCCTTGAGGTGATAATTTGACTGATGATGCCCTCAATGAAGGGCAAAACATGTCTCAAGTGGAATCAATAATAAATTCCTAATTTGTAAAATTTTATATGTATTAAATAGGTGACAAAACAAACCTTTTAGCATCCTACATTCAGTATCTTCAATACGGATAACAATGATTTTTATCACTTATAACAAGTGTCTCAGTTGTGGCGGGGATTATGACTAAAAATAGCTCCAACATTGATATACCTGGTGCCAATAAAGTTTTTCATGTAACTACTTTGAACGTTGAAGGGATATAGGGCCCAGAAAGGTTTCAAACTGTGCTTGGATGGCTCTATCAAATTAAGAAAGAAACAAATTTCGAAAATAACTTACGGGTTAAATACAGTTCCTGAAGGACAGATTCAAATCGTTTTCTTTACTCGTTTTGTTTCTGATTCAAATCCTAGCCGAATTAACTTATTCACATAATTCTTTCCGTAATGTATTTCTTGGTTCAATACACTCAGGTGGTTTTTTTATGTTTTAAAAAATGTCCACACCGAATGCAGCTATAAAGACTTAAGTGAAACTCTGCATTGACTCACATTAGCGCTCGTAGTGGTGCTTCAATGAAACAATGCATTGACTCACATTAGGGCTCGTAGTGGTATAAAAAGGCAAACTGCTAATACAATCGACCAGATAACGATGATTAAGAAAAAAGATTGTTATTTCAGGACAAAATAATGAATATTTTCTCACACTTTATCACATTTTATCTATCTGAAATTCGTAGCTCACATCCCTAGGGTGTTTTCAACGTTAATTTTCTTGTCTGAAGATTTTTTGATAGGGAAAGTTAATTTCTGGATGGCCCTCGTAATTTTTTAATTAATACAATGGCCATCATTAAAATTACGACCAAGTTAGGTGATGTCACTTGGCTATCACTCTCCACCTGTCAGTCGCTTTACGAACGTTCCTTGTGAGTGATGCTTATTATGGACAACACAAAGTCACCATTAGTGCGACGTCATAGTCTATGACGGGTTACATTAAGCTGATTCATGATTACGTCTGAAAATTTATAGCCGCCGAAGGAAGGAAGAGTGAAAGGAGAGATGTAATTGAAGTATGAATAGAAGGAGACGATAACACAACTACTCCCAGGGGTCACATCCAACAACAGAGGTGTGACTCGTGATGGCTTGCAGTAGATGTACGGGACGTGCTCCATTTCATAACAAACGGTTCACTGGCTTTTTTAAAATCAAGGTGGAACCTGATTAATCCGAAGGGTATGCCTAGCCGAGGCTGTTCGGTTGGAAGTATGAGGGCTCGATTCCCGCTCAGCAAAAAGAAATTAGAAACAAGATTCCCACTACTGGTGAGCCACATGCTCATGAGGTTCTCTCAGCCTACAATAAAAATGACAACCAGGTTAATACTTGGAAGCAAAAGCGACCTGGTATAGATCTATCCACTCTAGTTCACTTACAGAAAAAAAAACTGTTGGAAATGGACCAAAACGACAGCAATGAAACTTGGTAGGAACTTAGCTGTATGCAAAATATATCAAGAAAACCTAGTTTCAAAATTCGGAAAAATAAATACGATTTAAACATAATATGTCAAGAACTGATTGTAACACAAGAAATATGAAATCGAAGCATAATAATAATACGAAATATACTTTGGAGTCATATTCTTCCTTTTCTGATTGAAGTATATATTATTTCAATGCTCAAATAATTGTTACGTACTGTAGAGAAAACATGGAAACAAAATTTGCACAACAAATTTTTATGAGCAATTAAAGTACTGTAAAGGATAACAAAAACTCACTTAAAAGTAGGATAAATACAGGGTTCCTGCCACATCTTATAAGATCAGGATCTAGGATCGCTCAGATAAGTTAAGCTAAGCTAACCTCAATTGATTGATTGATTGATTGATTGATTGATTGATTGATTGATTGGTTGATTGATTGATTGATTGATTGATTGATTGATTGATCGATTGATTGATTGATTGATTGATTGATTGATTGATTGATTGATTGATTGATTGATTGATTGATTGATTGATTGATTGATTGATTGATTGATTGATTGATTGATTGATTGATTGATTGATTGATTGATTGATTGATTGATTGATTGATTGATTGATTGATTATTCATCGGCCTATGACAATACCTACGAGAGTTATTCTCAAAGTACATAACGTTAGCTTAGAGTGCCGCGTTAACCTAACTGGCTGTCCTTCCCGGCTAAGACCTTGGCAGGGCTTCATACCTTGATTAAGATCGGGGCCTTGGCAAAGAGTAGCATCCACGCTAAGAGTGGGGCCTCTGACCAACTGTGGATTACTTATATAAATCCTCTGCGGATCACTTGCTTCTCACTATATCTTCTGAGGATCACCTGCTCATCACTTGGTCTTCTGAGAATCAAAGCAGGTGATCCTCAGCTCATCGGAGACCCCACTCTTAGCCTGGGTTCTACTTTTAGCCAGGGTCCCGCTTTAAGCCAAGGTGTAAAGCCCCGCCTAGGTGTTAGCCGGATAGGTCAGCCAGTTAGGTTAATGCTGCACTCTTAGCTAACGTTAAGTACTTTTCGAATAACCCTCGTAGATGACGCCATAGGCCGATAAATCAATCATTCGATAATCGGTCAAACGACAATCAATCAATCAATCAATCAAATCAATCAATGTATAATCAATCGAGGTCTTAGCTTAACTTATCCGAGCGATCCTGGATCCTGATCCTGTAGGATGCGGCCGGAGTCCCGCATTTACCCTACTCTTACACATTAAATTTAACAAAATATAATTCAAAACAATTGGAATACCTTTAATAATACATTTGAGCAATATATGTCAACCTTAGAGTTTTGTTGTATCATTAAGATGTAAGACATAGTTTGCCATTTTAACATGACTCTTCTGTCTTGTGCGTTCTAGGAACCCGAATGCTCCACACAGAACGAGTTTTCTGAGTCAGACTTTTCGGCACTGGGTGAGTTTTGACGTCCAATGGCCTGAGTACGACCGTGTGAATCAGAGTTATTTAGATATAGGTAAGTTTCCTAATTAATTTGTCCCACATTTAACAGAAGCACGAGGTATTTTATAATAGATCCCCGACTATTTTTCGGAAGGTTGAATTCGAAATTCAAGTCAAGCTCAAAATTATAGTTCGCTCTACTAGCAACATCCATCAGTAGTTTGTATCAAGTTTCTAACCTGCTATGGTGATAAACAGATAAAGGACAGTTTTCGTCTTATAAATATTTCGTCTTCGTAATTGTTTTATAGTTTTATACTTGTAGTTCCACTGTCTGTCTGCGTGGCTAACTAGTTAATATGTTGGCCTTTTACCCAAGAGTTCCGCATTCGATTAGCGCTATGATCGATGATTTTAACCTTCATTGGTTACTTTTCCTTTGACACAGGGACTGGGGATTCATACTGTCTTCAATATTAGATATCATCCCAGATAGCACCCAATCCTCGCAGATACTCGAGACGCCTATGGATGTCAACTCGAAGGCATCTCCGGTGACCACTTATTATTATTATTATTATTATTATTATTATTATTATTATTATTATTATTATTATTATTATTATTATTAATATTAATATTAATATTATTATTATTATTATTATTATTATTATTATTATTTTATTCGTTTTCGGCCATTTGAGACCACGTTAAGCTACAATTATACATTACTGGAAGCCTCCTTTCCAGCGCAAAACTTTTGCATTCTCGGGCAGCCTGTCTTCTTTCCGCTCTCCATTCCCTATTCAGTTTCTGTTCCTCATGGAAGCCTCTGAAGCTGTCCATCACTGATCTATACTTTGTTCGGTTTAGAATGTCTTCCTGATTTAATCTAGACTTCTCACGATCTTTCCTTACCTTCCTGAAGCGTATGTTGAAAACTACTATCAAAAGTTTTAAAAATCTGTTTTGTCATCCTCTTCTCGTCCATTCTTAAACAGATGTCCATAAAATTGATTCCTGTTTTCTTCATTGATTCAATCAATCTTGCGCTTCCCTGGTATAATTCTCCACTTCCTTATAACCTATACCCGCAATCCATGATCTATGGACCGATTACCTTGCGAAGGATCTTTCAATTATTATTGTCACAGGAATTTATAGTGGAACGCAGCGCGTGGGGTGAACGGCTGGACAGGGGAGAGCAAAAATTTACTTTAAAAAAGTAGGAAAAGTTATTTCTTTCCTCTCTTAAAACCCAAATATGGAAAATAATGATTTAACAAGTAGTTGACAGTTACTTGAGGATATTCGCATTTAACAACGAGTTCGCCCACTCCAACAATTCATTGGACTTAGAAGTCGTTAATCAGGTACAAGATTAAAAGTACAACATTTCTCAATTTGTCCATGTACAGCTTTTCTCCAGCAACTCAAAAGCTCTCCACACATTTCCATAACTACTTTTTCACTTGAAAGTAATCCCACAGTAGGTACTTCACTGCCATTCTCCTACCCAGTATAAATTCTGAAGGTCCAACAGTACCCATTATCAGATGCACACATCTTGTATATTTGATACCAAACCTGGCTCTCTTTGATGGGTTATATTGTACGTATGAAAGCCTACCATTGATCTTCATCAGACTTTCACCTATAGACGTTTTTTCTCCAAGCACATAGATCTAATGAAATCTATCTAAAATTAAATCAAGCACAGGCCTTACTTTCATAAATTTATCACAAGCAGAGTCACGGGCATCAGTACGTAAGTAGAGGTATTTATTCATAGATTTGAACCTTTTGAAAGGCACGGTTTCTCCAAAAATTAGAGTCTTCATAACCCTGCGCTTAGACCAATTGTCTTGGAGTGAGAGCTTCTTATTTTGTGATCTTAGGATACATAGAGCAAAATGGGCCTTCATTTCATTCACAGATACAGGACAGCAGTGTTCCTTTTCATATGACATTACCCTATTTATATCCTCAGCAGCTGATACAAGACATTTACATGCATAAGCATATATCTCTTTGGTTAGTTGTTCCCATAAGTCTGCTGTTAGAAATTCGTTCACAACTTGCAGTTCGCTAGGATATTGTCCTAGGCGCCTTTGAAAAACGCCATTTATTTCACCAGTTACGATGCATGAATGATACTCTGGAGCATTACTTACGTGTTCCCAGTTCCATTCTCTATCGCGTGAAAGATCATTAGAAGCCGTTGGTGTGGCATCAGATGTAGGCCTAAAATTCAGTGACACATATGACGGCAAAACAGCACTTTGTTCACCCCTACCAGCGCTCACGTCACTGTCACACGAACTACTTTCACGACTTTCACTTCCACTAAATTCTTCGCCACTTATTTCTATATCAATGTCACTCTCATCTAAAGATTCCCTTATAATCGCAGCCATGATTTCGCCTACGATAAGGTTGCTAAGATACAGGGTATTCCTTCCACGTAATATCTGCATAGAAGTTTTTATCGAATGCATCAACGGAATAAAACAGTGCTTCCATCTGCCAAGAGGTTACCTTCTTCTTCTTCTTCTTCTTCTTATGTGAATTTGTCTTCAGAAAGGTATCAACTGGACAGCCTCCATGATTCTGTGTCCTGAGTATCTTGCTTCATTTGTTCATAGCTTCTCCCTTGTTTCCACCTGTTAATATTCCAAACCATCTTCTTCCTCTTCCGTTTCTTCCATCTATTTTTCCCTCCATCACCCTCTGTTGAAGACAATTTCTAGGTAGTATGTGACCCAACCATGATATTTTTCCTCTTCCTTATCGTTTTCATTAGGTGTCTCTCCTCTCCTACGTTTCTTAGCACTTCATCATTTCTCATTTTATCTGTCCACTTCACTTTTTCCATTCTTCTCCACAACCATATTGCAAAACTTTCCAAATACTTTGTTTGTTTGTTTCTTTCTTTCTTAATGTCTATTTTCAGCTCCATACGACACTACACTCCACACAAAACACTTTGCGAACCTCTTTCTTAAATCAATAGGGATTGCCTTAGATGTCAAAAGCCCTCTCACCTTTCCGAAGGCTTCTTATTTCTTCTGTACATCTTCCATTCCATGTCAATGAACTTCCCAAGTATCTGAATGACTTTACTTGTTCCAATTTCTTTCCCGCTAGTGTTATATTAACAGCAATCTCCTCCTTTCCTATTCTCATCACCTTACTACTATCAAATCCTTTCACAAAGGAAACCGACTTGGAGTTGGTCCGGAAATAAACACTACGCGCGGACGGAGAGATCCGTCTATTCTCGGCTTTAAAATTCTTAGGTTTCTCTTTCGTCTTCTCTTCCTTGTTAGTATAGTGTATGTTTATGAAATGTTAAAAGTATTATTGTAATCTCCTAGATGTTTAGTTTTTAATCTTATTCTTATATCCTCAGTAGGAAAATGTATCTTACGCTTTTTATGTATCCTTTTATTAGATTTTGTATGTTAGGTGATACATTTAAGTTAAAGTGGCAGTCAGTTACAGCCAAAGGGACCTCTGGTCCTACTTGTAATTAACTTTAAATAAATATATTTCTATTTCTATATTTCTCTTTTACCGGAGTGCGGTCGAGAGCCAAGATGGAGAGATCCGTCAAAGTACGTCAAGTGGTTAATTGGGAGAAATACCAAGTCGTTAACCTACACATGAAAGAGCATAATTCCTCCTAACAGTGTCTTAATAAATATTTGGAATTAACCCAATTGTACGCGAATTACCCTTTAAATGCCTATTGCAGTTTATTTTAAGTCATATTTATATTTTCAAATCTTGTCCTATTAAGAGGTAATAAAACGCGTGGGGTGAATGACTGGTCAGGAAATCACTTAGAGCCAAAATTTACTTTAACAAAAATTAGAAATCATAGAGTCTGAGCTCCAAACGCATAGAGGCTAGCCTCAATAAAGCGATGTGTCGCTTGTTACATTGTCAATTACAACATTTCACAAGCGGTGAAGTACTGTTCCACAAAGGAACCTAGATGTAACCACTGTTACCCGGAAAACATTAATATTGCCATTCTTACCAGGTCTAAGGAATGAGAAAGGAAAGAAAAAGGTTACAGCAAATGTAGGCCATTAACAAAAGGAAGAGAGATCAAACACCAGCACTCCTTAAAAGAACATTTGGGAAAGACAAGAATCTAAGTGGGCTTAAGGCTCAATGACACAGAGGCTAATCCCACGCTAAAAAGGATGACTGAAATGCGAACGTTTACAAGCCAAGACAAATTTCCAAAATTAGAAGTTGAAAAATTTTAGTCACCCAGTCAAAAGTAGAAGGGGAGAGTTCTGAGGGTCACCACTCGTTTCCCCACACATTAAATATTACCGCAGTAGGGAATGTAAACTGTGTCCGAAAACTGCGCGTAAGGTCCTACATTTTAAAGAAAAATGAAAGGCATATTTTAAGGAAGAACCGATGAAATCTTCCCTTCAGAACACACGGCGGCACAATCACATATTTAGGTAAATTCTGCCATTACCTGTCAGCGCTGCATCTTATTCAGGCCGGCAATCTTCTACCTCCTGCCCCCTATAACCTCCATCAAGTTACACTCTCAATCACTGGAGGAAATCAAGCAAGATAGCCCGAAAGCTCTGTACTTGAATTGATCCGCAGGGGAAAACTTCTAGACTATATAGGAATCCAGAGCGCTTATAGGCTAAATTTTCATTCCTACTCCTGAGTTATTATTGGTTAGAGAACATAGTTACAGCCATGTGATAGGCAGATTGTATTAGAGGAAGAACCAGGAGAAAGTTTGACAACTTCTGTACAGAAATAAATAACCAGATAAACGTTTTACCAACTATAACAACTAAAATTTATTTGGTGATTAACTGGGACTTATCCCACCAGAGATCGCTAGAAAATAGATGCCAGAGCCATCTAACCATCGGAGAAGAAAGTTTAAGGATTTCTTAAAATTTCTTAATCACTGTCAGAGTTGGCCATAGTGGAGAAGGCGCACAGTTTAAGTAGCCGAGGAAGGTGTACCCTTGGTACAATTATTATTATTATTGTTATTATTATTATTCTGTTGTATTTAATCAGCTTGATCATTGATATTCCAAGTTATATATTTGCATTGCGCTAAGTAAATTACACATAGAAAGAATAATTAAAAAATTCAATTTGCCTTACGTCGCACCGACACAGATAAGTCTTATGGAGACGGTGGGATAGGAAAGGGCTATGAGTGAAAAGGAAACAACCCTGGTCTTCATTGAGGTACGGACCCAGCATTTTCCTGCTGTGAAAATGGGAAATAACGGAGAACCATCTCCAGGACTGCCGACATTTGGGTACGATCCCATTATCTCCCAATGTAAGCTGACCACTACGTGACCCAAACCGCGGAGCCACTTGCTAGGTATATATTTAAAACCTAACTGAGAGTAAACAACTGTAAAGATTATACACCTGAAACAAGAACAAACACACCTGTTTATCAATATATTTGTAGATAATTCTTTCTATTCGTTGTCCCCTTTACTCCGCCGGTGTGACACAACGTGTGGAGAGACGTGTTATCCTCGGTACAAATAAAGACTGTCATTATTGCCTCTCGTTCTCACTTGTAATAATTTCTGCCTGCGGACTTTCGGGTTTGTTGCTGCTCAAGAATAGGAAACTTGAAATTCGCCTTGCCGTCATTTTTGAGTAGCAAATTCGCCTAAACAAGTTAGGGATAATTTAGTCTAGAAAATTATTTCCTTCTTGCAACTATGACTTCACTGCGTTCGCTATCGAATTTCTTGAAGTGATCTTGATTGAGAATCGAATGCTCGTGCACACTGGCTGCGCCACGTGCTGAATACGAACAAATCTAGGCAAGCTCGCCCAATGATTGGTTTTATATTGCACAGAGCATGGATTCGAACAAGAGAAAGAATGAACACATGGTATAGTACATTTTCGTATTTAATTATTAGCAAAACATAATTTACCTCCAATGTTCTAGGGTTGGAACTTAAATAGCGGCAACACTGCTGTGGAGACGCTATGGAACGGAATATAATATTGGCGCTGATAGCACACGTTCGTTTCATACCTACCTTACCTCAAACCAAATGGACTCGCCCTTCCCACATCACCTGCGTGCGCACAAGCGAGAGAAACACAGTCACTTGTGAGCTAGCGGTCTAACGTAACGATGTCACTATGTTTTCCAAACAGTAACAACGGAGTTGGATCAAGATTGAATGTGCTAGAGGTCGTACAGGACGACAGTGTCATCAAGGTCTTCAAGAGGCTTGCGGGGAATCTGCATTGCCTAACAGAACAGTGGCACGTTGGGTAAAAGCCTTCAACGATGCTTGGCAAACTTTGGCGGACATTCATCGGGCAGGTCGCCCTACGAGTGAAGAAGAAGTGCACGCTCTTGCCGCGTTACTGGACAGTGATCGAAACCAGACGATTCGTGAGCGTTCGCTTCAGAACTGTTGCAGAGATTCGACGGGCAGTAGACCACTCCATTCGCACCATCAACAGAACAGACTCTGCTAAAGGTATACTACGACTTGCACATTGCTGGCAACGGGTTATACACAACCCTGGTGACTATATTGAAGGACAGTAAAGGTTGCTAACATGTAACTCTTTTGTATCTGTTGTAAATAAATAGTTGCCATTATTTAAGTTCCAACCTTTGAAGATAGAAACCCTCTGTATACCCACAATAAAATTTACAGTTTCACTTGTTTCCCGGAAAGGTGTACCTTCGAGGAACGTATACAATATGATGCGTTCATTCTTATTTTGAGTGACTCTATGTTGAATTGAAAGAATATAGTCAAGGTATAGGTTCTATGGAAGCCACAATTTCGTTAATACATGATGATATAACATGGTCACCTACAAACTCTACTGTATATCAATGCACTGCCATTACAATATGACTTCAAACTCAACCTTCATTAGTGAAGTCATTACCATGTATTTGAATGTGGTCGCACAATATGAAGGGTACCTTGGTGACATCAATGAAACACGTACAGTACATTTCCATGGCAACTAAATACCGCCATTCCATGACCAATACACTGACTTATATCTGCCAGTTCTGAATATTCACAATGCACATATTATTTTGGGTTTGACAATATTCCTGGCGTATTATAACACGTAATAGTTTAAACAGAGATGATGCCAAGTATTTTCCCTAACTCAGTATTACATCTTAATAGATCTTGTTATGAAAACATAATAATTTACATAAAAGAAACTACAATAGGCATTTAAAAGGTAATTCGTATACAATTGGACTAATTCCAAATGCATTTATGTTCATAAAAAAACAGAACACTTTGAAATACCAGAGATAAGAAGTTCATATTCACGTGACATGTTCATTGGTATGTTCTGCCGAAACGATAACCATTTCAGTCACCTAGGTTCAGCATTTGTCCTTGTTGCCTAGTAGGAACTAGGTCCTCCATGAGCACTGACAAATTGTTCCATGCGTATATGGCGGGAATGGGGTCATGGGGTATAGCCATCCATGCTGCTTTCACCTAGTTCCACAGTTCACCTTTGGTGGTTGGCATTGGGTCAGGGCGCCGCACCCGTCGTTTCACTACATCCCACACATTTTCTACTGGAGATACGTACGGTGATCGGGTGGGCCAGGGCAATAGTCTGACATCTTGTGACAACAAGGTGGCACGTGTTCGTTCAGCAACATGTGATCGCGCAATTTTCTGCTGAAATATGGCGTCTGGTGCCCTGGACACGCACCAACTGTGATTTGTAGTTGTACCAATAGCATCCCACACCGTAAGGCCTTGAGATGGCGCTGTGTGTCTTGTGCGAATGCAGTCAAATGTGATGCCACTCCCCCTGTCTGCGCCGAACCAAAATGCGGCCATTATTTTTAAACAAACAGAACCTGGATTCGTCCGAAGACAGTATTTGCTGTCATTCCTGTCCCCAGTGACGTCGTTCCATACACCATTGCAGTCTAGCATGTTATGCACATCACTCAAAGGTGGGCGGAGAAGTGGATGAGGCGCCTGTAACCCAGACCGCACTAAACGGCGACGGACTGTCACTCCTGATAGTGTACGATGTGTTACACTGTTCCGCTGTTGCGCCAGAGCCGAGGAGAACGCAGACCTCTCCTGCAATGCCATTCGGATGAGGTGTTGATCTTCTCGCGGGGTGGTCTGTGTGGTGCGACCAGACCCATCTCGTCGTGTTCTACGGCTTTCTGTGAAACATCCTGCACACATCCGTTGCACTGCCGACACACTTCGTCTCACACGAGCAGCAATTTCCCGGATGGATGCATCACGTTCTCTCATGCCAATAATACGCCAGCTTTCAAACTCACTCATCTGACGGTACGGTTCTCGCATGCGTCTGCGAGGAATCCTGCACGTTTGCTCAAGTCACAATGATCCATTACCTTCGGTTTATAGCGACAACGAGAGCCGCAGGCACATTTTACTAGTCAGTGGTGGTGGACCTTGAACCTGAGGGCCATCATGGTTCAGATGCTTATCATTTCTTCAGAACATACCAATGCAGATGTCCAGTGAATATTAACTTCCTATCTCTAGTCTTTCAAGGTGTTCTGATTTTTATGAACATGAATGTGATCATTAAGACACTAAGTACTTCGAGACAGTTAAATTTTATTTCCTTCTGCAAGAATGAGCGAAAAATATAGTATTTCTAATAATTTTGTTTTCAATAACTATTTTCGATTACACTCATCAGTAATTGCAGTCACCCATTTAGTTGCTCTTAATTGTGGAACTGTTATGATTCAATAAATCTTCAAATACATATCTATACCAACGGTTGTCAACCTGGGGAGGTGCCCCCTCCCCACGGGGAAGGGTTGAAGAATTTCAGTGGTGAGCTATGAAAACCATACACGAATCTGCTAAACAGTAAAAAGTTGTGGCAAAGAAAATAATCTACCACAAAGAAGTTATCTTCATCGCCACTAAATCATACATGTAGAAAAAAGTTTTTACTAAAATTATTATACTTAACGAGCTTCTTGATGCCACACAAAATATTCCATTCAATTTGAAAAGTGAATTGAAGATCTTGATTTCAGTACATTTGCCATCCTTGAAAACCGAAGTTGTATGCTACTTTCTAGACATTTCTTCAGATAATTGGCAATTTGAGTTGACATGAAATCTGTTCAAAATAGAACTGTATTTGTTTCTTGATTTCCTTCAGGAGCAGGTAATGGACCGAAAATGTGATTCCGAAGCAAAAGCTGAGTTTCTACGTTGACTGTTGAAGAAGTTTGATTAAACTGTTTTTAATATACGTACTCACAAGTTATTATGGTGCGGCTTCCGTCAACATATCTGTGTGAATCTGAGTTTTCTACGCTGGCTTACATCAAATAAAAATACCGAGCTTTTCTAGATGTCGAAAGTGATCTAAGGTTTGCGCTGTAACAGTTAGAACCAAACATTAAATAACTTGTTAAAGATGAACAGTGTCAGCCTTCTCATTAATCATTAATTCTGTTCTTACAAAATCAAATCAAATGACGTAGTTTGAAATGTTAAATGCAGTGAGTGTAGAATCCTCTGTAATATATTTACTGTACCTTTTTATTGTCTTATTTTATAATTATTTGTGTTTCTTATGACTATCTCTGTAAAGTGATTGCATTTTAATTATTACTTTGAAACATGTAATATTATATACACTGACTGACAGCGCAAATGCAACACCAAGGAGGAGTGGTTCCAAAGGGATGAAAGTTGGGGAAAAAACAGAGACGGCACGGACGAATAATTGATGTTTATTTCAAACCGATATGCAGGTTACACAATGCGCACGGCATCGACTCAGTAGGATGTAGGACCACCGCGAGCGGCGATGCACGCAGAAACACGTCGAGGTACAGAGTCAATAAGAGTGCGGATGGTGTCCTGAGGGATGGTTCTCCATTCTCTGTCAACCATTTGCCACAGTTGGTCGTCCGTACGAGGCTGGGGCAGAGTATGCAAACGGCGTCCAATGAGATCCCACACGTGTTCGATTGGTGAGAGATCCGGAGAGTACGCTGGCCACGGAAGCATCTGTACACCTCGTAGAGCCTGTTGGGAGATGCGAGCAGTGTGTGGGCGGGCATTATCCTGCTGAAACAGAGCATTGGGCAGCCCCTGAAGGTACGGGAGTGCCACCGGCCGCAGCACATGCTGCACGTAGCGGTGGGCATTTAACGTGTCTTGAATACGCACTAGAGGTGACGTGGAATCATACGCAATAGCGCCCCAAACCATGAAACCGCGTTGTCTAGCGGTAGGGCTCTCCACAGTTACGGCCGGATTTGACCTTTCTCCACGCCGACGCCACACGCGTCTGCGGTGTCTATGACTGACAGAACAGAAGCGTGACTCATCGGAGAACACGACGTTCCGCCATTCCCTCATCCAAGTCGCTCTAGCCCGGCACCATGCCAGGCGTGCACGTCTATGCTGTGGAGTCAATGGTAGTCTTCTGAGCGGACGCCGGGAGTGCAGGCCTCCTTCAACCAATCGACGGGAAATTGTTCTGGTCGATATTGGAACAGCCAGGGTGTCTTGCACATGCTGAAGAATGGCGGTTGACGTGGCGTGCGGGGCTGCCACCGCTTGGCGGCGGATGCGCCGATCCTCGCGTGCTGACGTCACTCGGGCTGCGCCTGGACCCCTCGCACGTGCCACATGTCCCTGCGCCAACCATCTTCGCCACAGGCGCTGCACCGTGGACACATCCCTATGGGTATCGGCTGCGATTTGACGAAGCGACCAACCTGCCCTTCTCAGCCCGATCACCATACCCCTCGTAAAGTCGTCTGTCTGCTGGAAATGCCTCCGTTGACGGCGGCCTGGCATTCTTAGCTATACACGTGTCTTGTGGCACACGACAACACGTTCTACAATGACTGTCGGCTGAGAAATCACGGTACGAAGTGGGCCATTCGCCAACGCCGTGTCCCATTTATCGTTCGCTACGTGCGCAGCACAGCGGCGCATTTCACATCATGAGCATACCTCAGTGACGTCAGTGTACCCTACAATTGGCATAAAGTTCTGACCACTCCTTCTTGGTGTTGCATTTGCTCTGTCAGTCAGTGTATTAAGAACTCATAATTAATAATATTAAAATCATTACAAAATATTTTTGAGATATTAACCGCAGCAAAAAAGTATAACCTATGTGAATCAATAATTCTTTAAGAGGGGGTGGAGAGAAATAATATTCGGATACAGGACTACAAACGTTGAGAAACAAATGATTCTAGATCATGACTTAATTTTCTTAGGCCGTGTTGGTCTGCACAAGTTTACAAAGGTTTCTACACCAAGTACAATTGCCATCTTCAGATCTGTCTTTCTGAAATAACGGTCGTTGCCAATTGTATTGGCGTTATATATGTTTGGACAACAATTTGAAGCCATAATTGAGTAGAATGTTTTCTCAAGTATACAAACTATATATCAATGCAATCCAAAATTCACGTTATTCGGGAAATGTTCATAAGCATGAAAAATCGGACATATGGTAACAATCTGAAAGCCTGCTCTAGAGATTGCTTTGTTGGTCACGAAAACGTAAATAATAATAATAATAATAATAATAATAATAATAATAATAATAATAATAATAATAATAATAATCGTATGTCCTCAGCTACCGTGTGCAGACATTTCAATTTGACGCCAACTGGCTGTCTGCTCGTCAATTTTGACGTTGCGTTTTACTCTAGGTCCCCACTAGATGGCAGACCGAGTAAACCGAAACTCTCTTGGGCGTCTATGGCTGAGATTTAATGAATTTTGTCGGGTAAACACCAAATGTGTCACCAGAGATCTTTTACATGCCAGAATCAAACTGCAGAAAATCCACATTTTCTCGAAAAAGAGTTGTTGCCACCCTTGTGCTCTCTATATTGCTGTCTGTTATCGGCCCTCAAAACACAAGAAAAACTGCCTCCGTCTGTTCTAAAACTCGCCTGGAAAACTGCCTACACATGCAAAAGTGTGTGTATTCACTTCTGATTACAATGCAAAACTAAGTGAATCGATGTTCATCATAAAGAAGCAGAACTTGGTGTGTCCTTACTACAGAAGCTAACACCTGTAGATCTATGAGAACAGTGGCAAAATTCTGTGAATCCACAACATTTTACGTAATAGCTAAAAAAATTAAATCCCAAATATTTTAATGATTGTCAGTAAATAGTCCCTAAGTGAACATATGTCTACAATTAAAAGGAATTTTGAATATCTGCCACCAGAAGGAAGTAATATGTGTTTAGCTTTACCTGAAAAAGTGTTCTGGTGCACTCACAGAGTTTTGCTTGTGGACGCCTCAAATACCTTTCACCAATTCCAAAGTAGGCAACATACGGTGACACTTAGCAGAATACTTAGCAGGTCAGAAGGTCAACTTAATATTATATTGCTTTGCGTAGGATTAGTGGCACAAACGCATAGTAAATAAGATTTGACTGACAGTCTCAGATATAAATTATTTTGGCTTATGGTGCATAAATTAATACCATAGCAGTAGTGACAGTATTTTCTGAATAATCCAGGAGTATTTCAAAGTGATACATGTTCCTTCATACACCTTCGTTATGGAGTTCTATGGCTTTCAGGGTTAAAGCTTGCGAAGTTCTGTGAATTAGCCATATCCTCCGTTTGTGACCAGCTCCGTGGCTTCATACATCTTCAATAAATCGTTAGAGTCGCGTTGGTCTCCTTTTACATCTCTTACCATCTATGGCTGAGTCCATTATTCTGTGAGGAAATCTACATTCCTTCATTCACATCACATGGCCTCACCAGTTCATTTCTAATTTACATTTAATATAATTATTTCGAGTGCCCTCCTGTTATTGTTACCACATGTTTGAACTAGCAATCATTCTCGCTACTTGTATATTATAAATACTATATTTTGAGTCCACCCAGTTTGAACTTCAAGACGGTCTGAAAACAGATCGATGTAAAGATAGTTTTGTGCAAAAACTTGCTTTGTCCTTACAGAATACTGTTTATCGTACCTGCGAACTCACTGCATTCCCTTTGCTGCACTTTGAGGAATCTACCATCCTGGAAGAATACACATTCTATGCTGGGTGCATCAGAACTATACGACAAACAAAAAATAGAATATGAGGTTACATTTTTACTTTTGGGCGGGCGACTGAAATTGACAAACTTTTCATATTTGCTATGTCAGAGAACCTGTTGTTGTGCGTCAGAGGAGGGATGGGAGGGGAAGTGGGAAGTGGGAGACAGTTAACATAGACACCTCTCAGCCCCAGTAAGTAGTATACAATTTATTCTGCACAAACTGACTACTATGCGAACCCCGTAGAAAGAGAAGATGATCTTGTACTAAGAGTAAAGGCAGATTTCCAGGTCGTTCGCGACACGCCATGCATCCTGAACAGAGTTAAATGGTCACTACTACCCCGTTGTGAACTGTGCGTCGAACTAGGAAGGGGCATATTGAACATATACTGTAATCAAACCACTGGGCGTATTGTTTCCTTCGTTCAGCATTTCATTCTATTTACAATGTGTGAGTGAAGGAGTATCCAATCGTGGGGTGGCAGTGTTATATCTTCCAGCATGTTAAATAATAAGAAACGTTACTGCGACCAAAAAGCGAGAGGAGCAACGCGTTGATGCAATCCTTGACTGAAAAATGTGTCTTAATTACAGTGTGAGCAGTTACGGCTGTTTCATAATAATGGATATTGCCTGTAAGAGTCGAACCAGGAAACTTGTGCACACGCGCGGAACTTTATCTCTGTCTCCACCATACATCTATTCTCTTTCCTCAGGCACGGTAGCGGCTTGTGGTCTGGCATAGCAAATACGACGAGCTCGTCAATTTGTATCGCACGTCCAGAAACAACAAAGTAACCTCCTTTTCTCGATAAGAAACATTTTCCCCGGCAATCCGATTGCATCATCCTTGATATAACACGAAGAGTATCTTTCGAAGTTTTTCGTTTTACTTCTGATACGCCCTGTATATTTGAAACTATCACCCTGTTCCGGTTAAGTCAACGATGTTGATCCACGAAATATCACTGTACTATTTGTCACAAACGAAAAGTATTCATTTACTGGTATAAAGTCTCAAATCCCAGGCTGATTAAGAAATACCGTCGTTACTAGCAAGAAATATGTATACGTATTTACTGGCTCTAAATAGGAGTCCGTGGTGTTGCATTCCGCTGCTTGCGCCGTCTTTTGTTTCTTTCTTGAGGTCCAGGGCTGGCACCAACGAGCTCTCTTTCTAGCGAATGGGAGTGCGGGTATTTTGTTGAAAAATAGCATGATCCCTGGACCAATAAATCGTTTAATGAATCAGTTAATGCACATTAAGTGACAGTCCATCAAATTACATCGAATGAGAAAAATCAATAAAACGACACCAAAGAACTTCAGTGAGCAAAGACATCACAGACGACAGTGTTGGTCAAACAAAACACTTACGGAAGCGCTGCGACGTAGCAAAAATAGTTGTTGTAAGGCAGTAAAGTATGTATTCTCTAAAATAAAATATTTCGCATTTTTTCTTAATCAACCCCGGGATTTGAGACTTTGAGTAAAAGCAATTACTATCTTCCATTTGTGATAAATATTACAGTGATATTCCGTGTATCAACATCATTCACGTAACCCCCTGTTCCAGTTTTGTATTCCTGCACTTGGCATGCATTTTCCTTAGGTTTCTTCCCCGGTGACATCATTTTAGTCTTGAAATTGATCACTTTCTTGTCTTACTCACTATATGTTCTCTAATCTGCATGCAAGAGAGGTTCGCTTGGGAGGACATAGGGAGCTGCAATTTTAAAACGTTTGTAGGCTATCTCTTCTAGAGAGACACATTGAAGTGGAGTTCTCTGAACATAAAGCAAAATTAACCATAAGGGCAAATTCTGCAAAAAAAAAATGGGGGTAATTCCTATTAAATTTGGTACCCACATTATAATTTTCCCTCATCCTGAGGTTTTCATGGCCTACAGAGGAATTGGATTATTTTTCTTTAATATGTTTTGTTAATGAATGTGTTTTCCTTTTCATTTTTCAGGAATTCCTCCTAAAATAAATCGTCATTACCGCGGTCAAGAAATGAAGTTCTGGAACAAGATATTACCTGAAACACTGAACCAATCGACAGCAACACCATCGTATCCATTATATCCAACAAGACCTGAGAGGCCTCCTTGGGATGATATATACCCGCCACCACCCCCTCCTCCTAGGTACAAACCTTCCCCACCACCCCCTCCACCATTTATACCTGAGACACCTACTCGATATCAGACGCCAACTAAGAGGTACCCTCCAACAATTCCCCCTCCTAGAAAGAGCACTCTACCGACCAAAGATCCAAATGATGGCTATGTCATCGATCCCCCAAGCATTGTTGATGAGAAACAGACGTCGAATTTGGCAGATTCATCCTCTGTTGCACTAACGATTGTTATCATAATTGGAGTGTGTTTTCTGCTGGTTAACCTTTGTGCATTCGCAGCACTGTACTACAAACGTGATAAACTGAAGGTCCAAGAAGAATTAATGAAGAGAAAGTACGAAGACTTGAGGCTAAATGACCTTGAAGATGATGACGATGTTTATATGAAAGGAAGACGAAGACAAGAAATACCTGACGGTGATGAGAAAGATGGAAAGAAGAAAAAGAAGATGTTTGATAGTGGAGTTGGCGGACTAGGTGACGATGATTACGAAGCAATAAGAAGTGCAGGAAAGACTTTGGAAAGTACAGGAGTAAGAGGACACGAGGGAAGAATTGTTCTTGGAAGTTCTAAGCCAGGGGAGGAAGTCAATGCTCCAAGTGGTGGAGCTAGTGGGAGTGGAATGAAGAAGTGGGCTCTATCGCGCCAATGTAGTGCCAGCACAATGGACCCCAACACTAAGGTACGGGAGTGGATCGCTCATGAAGTGATCCAGAGATGTTCGCCTAGATTCAACAGGCGTATGATGAAGTCACCTCAACTACAAATGCAGCCTTCTACAAGCATTGACACATCAATAGATCAAATGTCTTACCAACAACACCAACCGCATGCATCTCCACACCCAATACTGGTTCATACTCCTAAGCCAGTAATACCCATGAATACTTTACAGCGGTCGAAAGCCAAAAAGATATCTGTAGCTGTTGATGCGACACCTGCCGCCAGAAGTGCAAGTTTGCAGAAACAATTATCTACCGAACAACATATGAGTAAGTCAATGGATGAATTAGGAACGTGCGTTTCAACTTCATCCATCACTCTGAGGAAACCAGCCTTGAAGAGATCAGCAACTACTGTCGAGGACTTAACTACACCAACCATGTCAAACGCACCATCGTCAAGAAGCACTTCTCCTAGGGATATAACCAGGAGAAGCACTACCAACATTAGCCTGCAAATGGGCCCACAAGTAACTGAAATACAAGGTAGTAGCGACGTTTTATGTATTAACCACCAACATTCAAAATCTGATCCTATAACGTCGCCATTTAGAGAAAACGACCCTCAAAGGCAGATATATCCTCACGTTGTTAACATTACTTTGGAATCCAAAGGTGCCATGCCCAGTAAGCAAATCAGATCGGCTCTGAAAAAGAATGCATCCGTCACAACAGACAGCTCAGAAGTAATAAATGTAACGTCAAGAGATTCTGGAGACGACACGAAAAGTCAAACAAGTGGAGATCCGCTGACAAATATTCAGAGGAGAAATTTTCCGAAGGTTTTGCCAGATTTTCCACAAGAGGACGGTACTTGCGAGGTTAATGACGGAGATGATAGGGATTTGAGCACAGTCCAATCTGCGACAGCTAAGAGGAGATCTCTCCCTTCAAATTCTCACCTACTAGTTGGTTTATTACCACCGGTGTACGAGTCGGGGAGTGCGTCCCAGCCAACAACACCTACAGCTCCTGTACAGTCATTTAAAGAATTCCAGCAACAGTTCTCTGCCAAAGTTCCTCCTCCACCACCTCCTAGAGTGTCATCCACTTTGGGCCGAAAACCTTCCAATACATCCCCTCTAAGTCCACCATCCCCTTCAGTTGTAACTGGGCCCCCTCGGTCTCCTACATCAGGTCAACCGAGGCCGGAACCTAGAGTCGTCATTAAACCAACACTAAAAAGTCCCATCACAGGGAAAGCACCAATAAAGACCAAAAATAATCAACCAATTCCAAGGGTGACTCCTAATAATCCTGACGCACTCCTAACGCAACCTCCATCCAGTCAACAGCAAAGAAGACAGCCGCCGATTGGTCAATCTGTTTCTACAGCAGCAGGTCCTACTTCCATCCCAAAAGGAGAAATTACTGTTCGTCCCGTTGGTGGTAAAATTCAACAAAAATCGCTACAGGAAAAAGTTGTGGGATCCGAGAAATCAAGCACATCAACCTCGACGTCATCTGAGCTAGATGATAGCAGTTCTAACACTGGAACCGTAAAAAGGGTGAAGAAACCTGGTACACCAGGTACTCCAGCAAAGGAGACTTCAACACAACCTCAAGACAATAAGCCAGCAACTCAACATCCCCCAAAGAACTGGTATACTAAATATAATAAATCGTTTCTGTCAAAATCCAAAGACAAAGACTGATTATCGTTAAATAAACTTCTTCTGTTGTAAAAATTATTCATTTTCTGAGGTAAAAAGGAGTATGAAAAGGAACTACAGCCATTCCGATACTATTTAGAACAAGGGTTTCCACATTATATATTACCCATATTTACTAGCACAGAGAATATCAACAGGTGATGCCAACGAAAATCAGTTTGGAAATCTAAGTTTGCTGATGATACCAGTGAAGATCTAAGCATTAAATACGCTGTTGTTAGAAAATGTATGCCTTCAAGTAAATTATTTTTCAATTACGGAAGATCAAAAGTATAGCATATCTTGCACCATGATAACTACTTTCTAGCAGGAAGTTTTCGCTGATTATGTGTAGGGCATATTGAGAATTTTCTCTGTTATAATTATTGGATGTACTTTTTGTCTTACTATGCATTACAGGCCTGAACTCTAGCATCTTATCCGAGTTAGTTACTGCAGTAGTGATGCAGAGATCACCGACAAGTTTTACAGTATTATACAATGCATATTTTGTCATTAGTCAGTATTACCTCAGCTGACCAGAAGAAAAAGTTTCTGAAGTGAATGAGATGTAACAGAACAGACCCTTGGAATAATGCATTCCCTCTTACCTCATTACTTTAACGGCAAATATAACGTTCATGAAAAATCTTCCTAATGCACTTGCTTATATTACGCAACTCTCTCAGTGTAGAATTAAACTCTGTTGCATAAACCGTCTCTTTATCCTTAATAGAAGGAAACTCAGGAGACAACTGTTGATTTATTATTTCAGTTGACTTACTGCATATGAATGAGAATAAAATGGAATAAAATATGCAAAATCAATCAATAAATTACAGATAAGGAGGGAATGTAGAAGTGAAATTACTTTTTTGACGAATTGTTGATGTCCCTATGCAAATCTGAGTGACTAAATGGAAGACGTAGAAACATTAATCACTAAGCGTATTTTCCTTTCTGTAAATAGATAATTTCAAGTGATAATTTGGCAGACGGTTTACCAGACATTTTTGTATGAGGGAGTTTCTGGAAAGACCAACGAAACGTGTAACTTAGGGAGCTTAATTATACAAATATGTTGAAACGCATTCGAGAATATACGTGGTACAAATCTAAGGTTATAATGAAATAGAACACATATTCTAAATAATGAAATTATAATATCCTGCACCAGTAGTGCCAATAATATTCAGTGTTTTAAATAATTTTCCGGTGTTTAATTTCGATTACCAGTTCGCAGTTCTCGAATATGTAAAAGAAAATGGAATATGATAGTCATATATACGAACTTCGGTTAATTTTCTTTGGTAATTTCAGAATAAGACATGCAATTTATGCATGGCTGGAAGCCATAAGTAAATATTATTGAGGTATAGAATCAGACAAATGGAGAGTACATCTATCACCTGAGTGATTCTATATCGTATGTATGGAAGTGCTGAAATTATTAATGGAGTTACTGCGAGTTTCTTCAAATCTTTGTGTAAGTATAGGTGAAATTTGATCAAATGGCACCCGTGTTCATCGTAAACTACCGAGAAAGGACATTTTTACATAAGCCTTGCGGGTATTTTGAGACAAATAGTTTAAGTATATTTGAATATCAACCTCCAACTGTGAGGTTGTGTCTGAATATCTCAGATGATGGACAGTTGATTGAAGTGCTTGACATTTTATACGTGTTTTGAACTGAACTGCACGTCATTAAGTTATCTTGCCAATATTTTGGTGTATTTATATTATGCACTGATAAAATCATTGAAACAAATATATTTTTGTGTTTCGGAGAGTTGATCAGGTATATAATTTTTTGTAGGAGGAAGAAACTATGTATATAAGTAAATATTTTTAAGGTGTTGTAAATATATGGAGATATTATGAATGCATGTGACTTAGGTTTATGTGGAGTGATGGGAAAAGGGAAGTGATTATTATAGACATGTACATATTCTGATTAATCTCTTTTATTTTGGTTCAACTGATTAAGAGTAACGTCACCTACAAATCTAAGGATTTATTAAAGTCTAGTTTCATTCAAAAGAAAAGCCCCAATTTTCCTTATTTGCACCTATAAATAGAGAAAATACATTTCATATGACAAGATGTTTAACTCATCACAAAGTTTACAGTATTAGTAAATATACAGATCTATTTGACACAAGTACCGTATATTGAAAATGCGTATTTCAATCCTTACATTATGATAAACTATTATAGCTTTAATTTCGTCATGATAAATGTTGCAAGGTGTGTTTTAAAAATATTAATGTATATAGAAGGGTGAACAGGAAATAAACGGTAATGTGTGTGTCGACGAAATCTTTCGCCAAATTCGTTGCTTCACTTAAGGTGCTGTTATATCCTGCTCACTCCACACAAAATGTTTTGCTATGTAATTAGTATGATACTTGAATGTTGTTTGAAATAAAGTTTGCAGAAGATTACAAAATGGCGTATATTTCGATAGTGTGTGGCAGTATCTAATTGTTAGTAATGATACAGTAAGTCATACTTTGCGACTATCATACAACAGTGATGCAAAATTTATTTGTCAAACTTTAACACATACACATGCAAACTCTTCCATCTCAAGCAACTTTCATTTGAAAGACAACGTGTTGATAATTAAATTTTGTGACCTACGGTAAGTAGCACTTTTACACATATGATATCAACCGTGCGTGATAACTATGTTTCATTTCTCAGACCAAGTACCTTGATGTTCTACCGAGAATAGTGATGCTTAATTATATGTTTTTCTTCGAAAGATACGAAATGATTAATACACACGTCTTTATTCTTGTCGTTTGCTATCGGTACTAGCTTAATATACACTAAAATAACAATGGCTGAACTTACGACCGTTTCGTGTGTCTCATTGGCATTTGTTGTACAAATATAGAAAATGGGATAATGCTCGTGGCTCTTGGTATCAACATGGTTATTATCATTTGAAGAAGATTTACTGGAAATATTAACTCACTTGTGAATAAGGAACTGCACCTCAATGCAATATTTTCGTATTTATTCCTGTAGTTTTTTTTCATTTTTGATGAAAAAATGTTTATCTTATCGTAAGATATAGCCTACTTCCTCTTAATCTTGATCGAAAATCTTTAACTTTTCATTGACTTACTAGCGTATTAGTACCCTTCGGAAAGCTAATTCTGAGTTTGCCATACATTCACATAAAATCCTCATAATTGTGTTATTTTAAAAAAAAATATTTTTACTATTTATTCCTATGTAAAACCCAATTAACATATGCCAAAATGTTTATTTTAAATTGTTAGTGACACAAATAAGAATTCACTGTACAGTAACAATGCAAATAAACCTAAAAATCATCGTAAATTAAAAATAATAACTTTGTTTTAATAAAAAGGACATCTATTATTGTAATCAAAACAGAAATGAGAAAAGTACTTCATGGATGCACTAGTTCGCGTTTTAAAGAAGCAGGACTTTCCACAAAAAGTCTATGTCGGCTGATATCATGTTCTCCAGGTTGTTGAATGTGCTCGAATGCGCCATATGATCATAACATGTGTTTAGAAGGCCCAACTTCAAAGCTTTAGTCATCTTGTTAATTAGGCTGGAGGTAATCTTGTACAGGAAGAAGGTGTCATGGATGTTTCACCTTGTTTCCAGAGGACGAAGGCCAAGTTGATTTATTACTTATGTGCTGTACGTGGGGCTTCCATGTGGTGGTAATCCAAGCGAATTGCCATGAACCTGTTCTGACGTTCTAGAAGTTGATGTGGAGAACATATCATAGAACAGTAATCGAGTATAAGGAACACGTGAGCATAAGACGAAAACTTGAGTTCTTGTGTGTTAAGCACAGAAGTAGACCAAGGCACATGGAGGCTATTAAAGAGAATGAATGTGCTCATCTGTACTTAAGTTAGGTGTTAGAATAATTCCAAGATCTCGCACACCAGAAGAGCGATTCGGGTTACAGTCAATTAATGAATATACAAAATAGTTATTTTATATAAGGATATTAGTTCAGGTTCAGCCCCGACCGTATTTATCGGTGCAATCTTAGGATAAGGTAACTCTTGCATTAATACATCTGTATAATTCATTCAAAAGTCGACATAAATTTCTTATATGTCAATGATAGGACTTTTAGACCATATTCATGGGATTTAACTCTGCGAAAATGTCAGTACAAAAGAGAAAAGTTAGATTACCATCTAGTAATCTTATCCTTCGTGAAGTTCATAAGCCTTTGTGATGAAGTGTATATAACTATCATTCCGATTTTTATTAACTTTGCGCCTGAAGTGACTAGAAACTCAGAACATACTAAAATGAATCAATGTTAGTTTCATATTCTTCACCCCTTTAGCCTGTTATTAGGATCGGGCAGGTTTAAAACAGTTCCTCTAAAGGACCAGATGCTTTGTTAGGTGTTCAGGTGAAAAATGGTAATGTTGGTGATGATGATGATGATGATGATGATGATGATGATGAATGTTTCTTAAAATAGTCTAACATATTTACTAGGCGCACTTTTAAGTCCTCCTTTCATAACTATATAACATACTTTGTAATTAATACTTTTGTATGTATTTTCCAAAAAGCAAAGTAAAAAATATTCAGAACAAGATAACTATTTTAAAATATGTTTCAGTATTATTCCGTCGTCTAATTACCGCCAGCTAGTCTTTTCAGCTTGTGGGCCATTGGCGATATAACGTCAGTTGGCCTCTATCACAAGGGTACGTTGAAGCTAGTTTTTCAATGGTTAAAACCACTTTTGGTTGAGAAATGAAACACGTTACACAGTAAATTATTATAGTATAATTTTGTATAAATAGTACAATAATAACGCGTGACATATCTGTTGGTAAGTATATGAAGCCACAGGTTATGTACAAACATCGGTATACTCCTTACTGATTCTACCTCAAGAACTGAAGTGTTCTTTTCTATTTTCCAGCAAGTAATATAATTGTTTGTAAGAATGATTACTATGTGAATAATTCTTAAAATTGTAATTCTGTGTATGTGTTTCGAACGGTAGGATATCATAGTATGTAATACAAAAATATGTATTTGTTGGAAAAATAAATTGTTGTAATAATGTATACAGATAATCTATTTCCTCTGGTGTTTGTGTTGTTTGATTGATTGTTTCTTTCCTTGGTATTTCTTTGTTCGTACCCTCCTTAATTCTGTGAAAAGTAACCAAGTCTGTACCGTACGCATCAACAACAAGCAACAATTGGGAACATGCATCATTTTCAAAAATATTTTTTTTGAAAAGTACACCAATGAAATAGTACGTAAACGTATTACATTGTGGTATGTTGCCTTGTTTTCTACCATTAAAAAAATATTTAATAGTGCCTTTCCGCAAGGCGAGTGAAACGGCCTCTGACGTAAGCGGCGCGCTGTGACGTCACGATCCAGTACCGCATGGAGCTCTATCAGCCGTTGTGCATCAGCCGTTGCTAAAAGCAGATTGTTTATTATTCACGATCGCGAATAACTTCGAAATGACAGAAGAAAGGTTCGAAACAGCACAGTCAGACAATCTACCATGTGTAGATGTCATCATTCTTGAAAAATGTGACTTTTGTGGCCGAAGAAATTCGCGGATAACAAGCAAGTTTGTAAGTGGCGTCTTTTATATACGTGCAATGTACTGTAACCCATAGTATTAGGATAACAACGAACCTGGATAGATATCACATCACTTTCAACATTTCCTTCTAGACTGATTCCCCTATTAAAGAAGAACATTACATTTTCGGGCTTTCAGCATTAGTAAAGTAAGAAATCGGATTTCAGCACTAACATAAACATATAGGTAGCATTATAGTACTAGTCCGCTTCTGTGGTGTAGTGGTTAATGTGTGCCACTCCCGGAGGCCCGGTTTCGATTCCCGGCTCTGCCATGAAAGTTGAAAACAAATAGTACGAGGACTGGAACGGGGTCTACTCAGCCTCGGGAGGTCAACTGAGTAGAAGGGTTTCGAATCCCACCTCAGCCATCCTCGAAGTGGTTTTTCGTATTTTCCTACTTCTCCTCCAGGCACCTAAGGCCACGGCCGTTTCCTTCCCTCTTCCTTGTCTATCCCTTCCTATCCTCCCATCCTCCAACAAGGCCCCTGTTGAGCATAACAGGTGAGGCCGCCTGGGCGAGGTAATGGCCCTCCTCACCAGTTCCATCCCATACTCAAAGTCTCACGTTCCAGGACACTGCCCTTGAAGTGGTAGAGGTGAAATCCCTCGCTGAGTCCGAGAGAAAACCAACCCTGAAGGATACACTGATTAAGAAAGAAAGAAAGAAAGACAGAAAGAAAGAAGGAAAGAAAGATCATAGTACTATAGGGCTATAATCTATCATTCCCCAAAAAATATATAATTATGGTTGGGACAACTGGCCTACCCACTCCCAGGGCCCATGAAAGAGAATTAAATATCTTTGTGGAGGGAAAAAGTTAAACATGATAAAGATAAATATGACTTCATCTAGTTTTCACAAGTCGGGCTGAGTGGTTCAGACTGTTGAGGTGCTGGCTTTCTGACCCCAACTTGGCAGGTTCGATCCTGGTTCAGTCCGGTGGTAGTTGAAGGTGCTCAAATACGTCAGCCTCGTGTCGGTAGATTTACTGGCACGTAAAAGAACTCCTGCAGGACTAAATTCCTGCACATCGGCGTCTCCGAAAATCGTAGAAGTAGTTAGCGGGGCGTGAAGCCAATAACATTAATTACATTTGGCTTTTAACAAGCTGAGCATATCAGGAAAGAAAAGTGTCCCGGTGACATTTTAGTCGCTCAATACAGGAATGTCTTTGGGTGCTGTGACTTTTACTTTTTTTTTTTTTACGTTACACCGTCACATATAGGTCTTATGGCGACGATGGGACAGGAAAGGCCTAGGAATGGGAACAAAGCGGCCGTGGCCTTAGGTACAGCCTCAGCACTTGCCTGGTGTGAAAATGGGAAACCACGGAAAATCATCTTCAGGGCTGCCGGCAGTGGGGTTCAAAACCCACTATCTCCAGGATGCGAGCTCACAGCTGCGCGCTCCTAACCGCACGGCCAACTCGCGCGGTATTTTTACCCTTCGGTTTATTGACTTGGCTTGTATAACCTAAAACTTAGGCTAAGTTGGATAATATTTTAAACACCTACATCACTATTTTCACCTGTGTGCAATTATGTTATTTATTTCATTAATATTATGATAATTATTATAATTGAGTATTGTTAACTTATAAGACCCCAACAGACAAGCATTGGTTTTGTGTAGAGTTATACATTTGTTAAATTCACGTTGTTTCCTTTCATGATGTACACGCCTATTCTTTGTTACATTATAGAGTATTTAGATATAGCCTAAATTTCTTTACCAATTAAGCTCTTCAATAAAGACATACATAACTGTCCCATGCCAAGATATATTGGTAGAATTAGAGCTGTCAAAATGGTTCATAACCCCTTTGATTTATTATCTTGACATGGATCACCCAAAACATAGGTTAGGTTTGGAGAATACTTTAATAATCAGCATTATTTAATGCACTGTTTTTTACTTTCATATTCCAAGATGTAATTGAAGCACTTAAATAAAGCATCATACATTAAAATTTAAAGTTGTACCACTAGAACAGCTGACATGGAAAAGTGATTTGAAAATTCAAACAAATTCATCTTACGTTAAAAATCTTCAAAAAAAATAAACTGTAGACTTTTCCGATATATCACCAGCATTTCTCCGGCTCGCCAAAATCCATTTCTCCCTAGTTTTAGCGTCTTTGGAACATTTATAAACAATTTGTTTGGTATGGTATGCGATGTGCTATTGCACATCGGAACTCTACACCATTTATAAGTTTTCTGCCTCACTGTCTGTGCAGGATTCATTTTAAGTCTAAAATATACCACTCAGATTATTATCCAATGTATAGACCTCGAATTTAACCATACTAGACACTAACGCAAAGTAGAAATACGCGAAGTGTATCCTGCTTCTCACAGCACACTATGTGTTACTTCGTCTGCTAATTCAGTCAACCTGTACGATGACGTCAGACCAATGAGATCGCGTGCTTGCGTGACGTGACATTTTCGTAGATTTTTATCACGTTTGGAGTTATTATTTGTACATTCTGATCACATTTTTGAATTCTGCATGAAATTTTGAATCAGATTAGCATATTTTTAATTAAAACCCCGGATCATGCATGTTCCCTATTTTGTAGATATGAAATCAAATAACTGGGAAAAATCCGAAGGAAAGCAGCTCAATTTGTTCTGGGTGATTTCCGACAAAAGAGTAGCGTTACGAAAAAGTTCAAAAGTATGGCCAGGGAAGACTTGGGAGAAAGGAGACGAGCTGCTCGACTGAGTCGAGGGTGTTTAGGGGTTGTAGTAAGGATGTAAAGGAGAGGGCATATAAGTATCTGGTAAGACCCCTACTAGAGTATGGTTCCAGTGTATGGGACCCTCGCCAGCATTACCTGATTCAAGAACTGGAAAAAATCCAAAGAAAAGCGCCCGATTTTTTTCTGGGTGATTTTCGACAAAAGAGTAGCGTTACAAAAATATTACAAAGTTTGGGCTGGGAAGAACTGGCAGAAAGAAGACGAGCTGTTCGACTAAATGGTATGTCCCGAGCTGTCAGCGGAGAGATGGCGTGGAATGACATTAGTAGACGAGTAAGTTTGAGTGGCGTTTATAAAAGTAGGAACGATCACAATATGAAGATAAAATTGGAATTCAAGAGGAAAAACTGGGGAAAAGATTCATTTATAGGAAGGGGAGTTATGGATTGGAATACCTTACCAAGGGAGATGTTCAATAAATTTCCAATTTCTTTGAAATCATCCAGGAATAGGCTAGGAAAACAACAGATAGGGAATCTTCCACCTGGGCGACTGCCCTAAATGCAGATAAGTATTGATTGATTGATTGATTGATTGATTGATTGATTGATTGATTGATTGATTGATTGATTGATTGATTGATTGATTGATTGATTGATTGATTGATTGATTGATTGATTGATTGATTGATTGATTGATTGATTGATTGATTGATTGATTTGTTGGTTCTATGTGGGGGTGGTGGTGGGGAGGGACGGGTATGGTTTGGGTGTGAACAAATACTTTAATACACCAATACCAGACAGCTCTAGCTCAACAGCATTGAGTGGAGTGCGAACAGCGACGGCGGTGGCATCTAGCGTGTTGGTGTGAACTGCATATTTGTCTATGCTACAGTTGAGAGGAATGCACTACACTTATTGGATATATTTTTGTTAAACTAATTGAAAAATCATAATAATTAAGAAGGAATTTTTAAAATATGAAATGCCTCCTTCATAAACCTCCAAACGAGCAATATGTTAGCCATGCCCTTCGCTATGTCTTAAAAAATGTAAAGCAGATTTTGTTTGAGGATCCACTCAGCCTCTGGGAGGAATATTTAACAACTACTCTCTTCTCTTCTTTCTAGCTTTTTCTCAATTATCTAGTGCAGCACTTCGTATGGACTTTGCCTAGTTTCCCGGCAGGATGCCTTTCCTAACAGCATTCATATATGAAGGGATATATACCATACTAACTATTGCGTGTTTCTGTGGTTGTTCTCCGTATGATATGTTGTGTATACTTGAATATACGAACACAAACCCGTAGCCCCCGATCTACTGGAATTAACAGACGCGATTAAAATCTCCGACTCAGCCGGGAATCGTACCAGAGCCCTCTGAACCGAAAGCCAGCACGCTGACCATTCCGTTGTGGTGATTATTGTTTTAAGAGGAAGTACAACTGGCCAACCATTCCCTATTAACACTAATCAGAAGGGAAATGGGAGAGGTCCAACACTCCGAAGAATGAAGGTATCGTAAAGAAAGTAGTGGACACGAAGCGTAACCATTCAGCCAACGCGCCAGAGGGGGCAGATAACTTAACAACATTCATGGTTTATTAAGATTTTGGGAAAGAGTAGCTGTAATTAAGGAACAGGAGTTTTGGTCCATTATTTTTGACTTCTTCTTCTTCTTCTTCTTCTTCTTCTTCTTCTGTAGGCCGATCTTCCTCCCGAACTCTACATGGGAACTCACCTCACGCTGCTATCTCGCTTTTGCTGTAATTTGCATTTTCTGTTTAAGCTCTGAAGACAGAAATACATAATATATAACACACATTGGAGTTACGTCAGTGAACTGCGATGTTCCTGACAAAGAAGTGTTCAAAATATCGTAAAGTCTCTCTCACAAATTTATGCACGAAGAATTACCGTACACATGTATGAAATTACTTGGAGAAGTGCTCAAGCCTATGCCAAATAATACACTGAAATAATATTCTTACGCCGGGCCGAATGGCTCAGACGGTTCATGCGCTGGCCTTCTGATCCAAATTTGGCAGGTTCGATTCTGGCTCAGTCCAGTGGTATTTGAAGGTGCTGAAATACGTCAGCCTCGTGTAGGTAGATTTACCGGCACGTAAAAGAATTCCTGCGGGACTATATTCCGGCACCTCGGCGTCTCCGAAAACCGTGAAGGTACTTAGTGGGATGTAAAGAAAATTACTTTTATTATTATTATTTTCTTACAGTAAAAAGAAGCTGACTGGATTCGAAACCCACGGCCTTCAATTTTCAATTTCAAGACTACCGCGATAACCATTACACTACAAGCCCACAAGTTTTCGATTGTGAAATTTATGGTACTGGTTAACAATCTGGACCCTCAAGTCTGAGTTCCACATTTGTTAATATTATTGGTTTTACGTCCCACTAACATTTCAATAGAGTATTTGATTGGTTTGCTTAATATAAGGGGCATAGAACGTAACCTCAACACAGATGCGAGGTCATTACATTTTTTTAGTACTTGCGGTGTGGTCCTTCTCAGTTCCCATGCCATTATCTTGCTGGGCAATTTGTTCAGCACGTACAACTTTTCTTGGAATATAACTGCAATGTAAGATTGAGTGAAAAACACTGATACATTACAAACAACAACACGCCAGTGCGCCAAGAATCATACAGATGGCAATATGTTATTGAAGAGTCATATAGGTAGCAGCACCATCGACTTTCTCGCTGAAAACCGGAAGCTGTCCGGTATAGTCATAGTGAATATCGGAGGCTACGGGATAGGTTTGGTGAGCTTTGTCCTGGGTATCTGGGGTTGTTTGAGATTCTTGCTGTTTTAGACACACACTCGATTATTCCAATCCATATATATCGATCCTAACACATCTTAACTATGAGAGCTAGATTTTGAGGTTACACTTCACTGATTATATTCATATTATAGGTATATGCCCTAGGATATTATTACAAAACATTATTTTTCATCAATTTAATTAATAACTGTAATTCAGGAAAATTTAGCTTATCATTCTCCGGTTCAAGGTGACTCCTCGGCCATTCAGTCTAGAGCTGCTGCACTCGGCTGGTCTCCCGTTCTATGCAGGTAGGCTGGATCCTGCGTGTCACATTCATCTCCAAGGCTGCCCACTGCCGGTCTACTTGCACATCATGTCGTCCTTCTTGCTTGAGCTAAGCTTAACAGAATACAAATATGATGTTTGAGAGTTCATATCAAATTTTCCAGCAATTTAACAATCTATAATTGCTCTTCTGATTTTTCATATCCAATAAGACTGCTTTCAATTATATAATATTGGCTTCAATACTGCTTCAGTCTCTACTCTATCTATATGTAGGATGAATTCAGATAATCTGCTTGTTTTCTGCTGCTTTAATTCCTTTTCTTTTTTTCCCTTTCTGAATTTCTCGTCTGAAATTCGCTCGGCAATGCTTGGTATCCTGCCGGTAACTGCTACTTTGATCCTTGTTTGAAAACTCGCTTCGTTTACTGAGTATTTCTCCCCTTATTTCACAAGAACACTGCTCCTTTACAATAAATATACTTCGTTTTACCGTGCTTCCTATTTTCTTCTCTTGTTTGAAGAATATATATGTATATATATATATACATTTCCTTGCGACTGGATGCAATCGAACCTTGTCCTTCATTTATACATTTCGGTAGTTAAGTTGTGATAATAATAATATTTAATATGTTGTTTCCTTTAAACAATCTACCTAGTATTTCATATTCTTTTCCTCCACTGCCTTAGCGATCATACTCTATTTTTCCAACTTAGGACCCCTGTGGACTTCCGAATCAATGTTCGCTTTACATAATTTCCGTTTCACGTAATCTATCGTTTTAACTTGGCGACGTTTTATAACGTGGTGGAAAATGCAATGGAACACTCTTCTTTATCATTTCCGTTTATTCATGCTTTTTTCTTCATACCTCCTTTCGTATTTTTCTTTTACTTTTTATTCTTCTTTAACTTATTGCCTTACGTAAAGAATATGTTCACGTTAAATATTAATTTAACTAGGTGTGAATCGTATGACCTCATTAATTAATAGTTAATGGAGGAGAAAATAAATTTCATAGGATTTGTACACATACAAGTTGTCAGAAAGTTTCTGTCAATAATGCAAACATTGGGACAGGGCTATTATAGAGTACAAAGGGCCCTAACGGCCAACTCATTAAGATAGTAACGTAATAACGAAAAACACACTAAATCCCAACCCAGTCAGTGAAAGGTACTATCATCCCTCGACAGCAGACATCCACTACAAACCATCCATCATAGTGTAATGTAATGCTAATTGTGGGGATATAGTGCACCCATTCAGAACATCCATAACGTTATCAAAGACAATATGATGGACGGGCTTTGATACATGTGGCTCCCCTTACACTGATATGTATCAATGTACAGCATGTCAAAAATGTACTCATATCGGCTAGATCACGCGAATCTAGCACAGAAATTGAGGTGAAGTTGTCCGTGACATACGATGGTGAGTCAAATAAAAACCTTAAAATGTGTCATAAAAATTCAAATTGTCATCCCACTGTTCCGATTGTTGGCCGTTTTTAATAATAATAATAATAATACTAATGTTATTTGTTTTACGTCCCACTAACTACTTTTTAAGGTCTTCGGAGACGCCGCGGTGCCGGAATTTAGTCCCGCAGGAGTTCTTTTACGTGCCAGTAAATCTACCGACACGGGGCTGTCGTATTTGAGCACCTTCAAATACCACCGGACTGAGCCAGGATCGAACCTGCCAAGTTGGGGTTAGAAGGCCAGCGCCTTAACCGTCTGAGCCACTCAGCCCGGCTGGCAGTTTTTAATAGATATCGTAGACTATAGAGGACAGCAGACAAGCAAACATTATCGCAGTACTAGTGGAAAAATGGCCTTGACATTCAGATGAGCACGAAAGGATAGCAACGGTCTATTATTCGAGTACTGAACAGTGAAGGAGTGAAAGCTATAGAAATAAATCCACGAATAGGGTTTCATTTCGGTGATGCATTATAGTCTCAGTAATAATAATTTCGTGTGGCTGTTTCTAGCCGAGTCCAGCCCTTGTAAGGCAGACCCTCCGATGAGGGTGGGCGGCATCTGCCATGTCTAGGTAACTGCGTGTTATTGTGGTGGAGGATAGTGTTATGTGTGGTGTGTGAGTTGCAGGGATGTTGGGGACAGCACAAACACCCAGCCCCCGGGCCACTGGAATTAACCAATGAAGGTTAAAATCCCCAACCCGACCGGGAATCGAATCCGGGACACTCTGAACCGAAGGCCAGTACGCTGACCATTCAACCAACGAGTCGGACAAAACTGAAATGGCGTATGGCTTTTAGTGCCGGGAGTGTCCGAGGACAAGTTCGGCTCGCCAGATGCAGCTCTTTTTATTTGACTCCCGTAGGCGACCTGCGCGTCGTGATGAGGATTAAATGATGATGAAGACGACACATACACTCAGCCCCAGTGCCAGCGGAATTAACCAATTAAGGTTAAAATTCCCGACCCTGCCGGGAATCGAACTCGGGACCCTTGTGACCAAAGGCCAGCACGCTAACCATTTAGCCATAGAGGCTGACATAGTCCCAGTAACAACACGACAGTGCTCGGCCTATCCATTAGTTGAGATCATCCAACAACTGTATTTATTTCGAATGTCTTTCACGTCCATCAAATGTACCTGATATCGCCCCAGACGATTATCATATGCTTGGGTCACACTAGGAACCATTGGAGGAAAGGAATTCCATTTGGATGAACACATTGCACGAATGTCTGAACGAAAGAATTTTCTTTTCTAGAGAAGAACATACACTTTTTAAGTGCTAGAAGATCTGTATTGAACGTAACAGAGATTACGTAGGGAAATGATAGAGTTGAGCTTTTTCATTTGACACGTTTTAGCAGATTTTTAAACGAAATTTTAGGTGAGAATCCTTCCCACATTTTGTTCGCAAACATCATATTCCAGACACCATTTTAAAAAGGGCGGGAAAATGTCCGTTCGCCACTGTATGTTGTTCGATATCGGCATATTAAACATTTCTAGTCTTTTACCTGACAACATCCTACCTCGTGGCCCTGATCATTCTTACGCCATTAGTCTGTTTGAGTCCCGTTGGGGATCGGGAGATAGTAGGTTCGAACCTCACTATCGGCAGCCCTGAAAATGGTTTTCCGTGGTTTCCCATTTTCACACCAGGCGAATGCTGGGGCTGTACCTTAATTAAGGCCACGGCCGATTCCTTCCCACTCCTAGCCCTATCCTGTCCCATCGTCGCCATAAGACCTATCTGAGTCGGTGCGACGTAAAGCAACTAGCAAAAAAAAAAAAAAAAAAAGTCCCGTTGGTAGAATAAATTTCACCATACGAACGTTCGCCGCATGGTAGGATAGTTGGTGGTATACAGTTTATAATCACTAGATTGCGTGCCAAATGCAGTGTTCATATGCAGTAGGGGTATGTAACGCTGTTGATGGTGATTCATCCGTCGGATGGAGACGTGAATCCATGGGCAGACACGTTGGTGTTTTTCGACAGGAGTTGTCTAAGTGCCGACACCGGGTTTTGCCCTCTTCATGCCTCATTATCATCATCTCACACCAGGTGCGCAGTTTGCTCGTGGGCGTCAAACATAGAATCGTACGCCAGGCGTGTCGAATATGTCCTTGAACACTCCCGGGGCTAACAGCCATAAAATACCCAAACCGTCTGCAGTAATTTAAATGTAATGACAAATTAGAAGTCCAAAATCCTCCACTGACCAGAATTCAAAACGTGAGGACGAAGAATGAATGGATGGATAAGAATTTAAAACAATCCGTGGATCCGACCCGCAATGCCTCACATTCAGAGAAACTGACATAAAACATAGTATTACTTACCAAGGGACTGCTTCTATAGTACAATACTGAATCGATGATACCGGTACTTGTAGTCTAAAGGGGTCCAAAATCCAAGTCATCGCCCCTCATAATGGTACTTATCGCTAGGAAAGCAGAACCATGGTATTTGTCATGTTGCGGTGCTGATCAAAAGTAGTGTAGACTCGCGGTATTCCACACAGTATGGGAAATGAAATTGGCATATTGAATACAGATCTATGGTGTTTCTCACATTGCAGCGCCATTTACAGGCAACGCAAACCTATGGTGTTCATCACATACGAGTACTAACCACAGGGACTCGCGCTATCCCGTGCTGTTCCTCATAAAGTGGGTACTAATCATAGGCAAGCCAGAACCACGGTGTCGTTCATATACGAGGATTGGGGCAAAAGTCATGGCAACTTTTTTTTTCTTGTTGATATGTGAACGGATCACAAACGTATATGTGTCGTATGGAAGTTCTGCAGGCATAGTGTGTATGCAGAACAAAAGATGGCTCTGTGATAGCTGGTAGTAGCGCAGCGAGGGCTGTGAAATCAGTTAGTTAGTGATAATGCGAGATGGACGTAACCCGCGCTGAGCAGCGCGCTTACATCAAAATAGCCGTTCTCCGAGGGAGAAATGCGATGGAATGTCACAGTGAATTAGTGGAATCCCTTGGGAATAATGCCCCGCCATACCGTACAGTAGCACGGTGGGTAGGAAAGTTTCGGTAAGGACGTGTGTCAACCAGTGAGGAGCAACGTTCGGGACGACCTGCCAGTGTGCGGACCGACGTGGCACGTGCCGTCATCGAGCAGAACCTGGTTGAAGACAGAGGCAAGTAGCATCGAGAAACACACCGTCCACAGGATATTGCGTAATGAGCTGCAACTGCGCAAAATCGCATCGCGGTGGGCACGGCATGCACTGACGGAAGTTTAAGGGTAGGTGCGCTATGAAACATGCTCCGACCACCTTGCACGCTGGCAACAGGACGGCGATCAATTCTTGTCACGAATAATCGACGAATTTTGGCCCAGGGCATATGAACCAGAACTGAAACGTCAGTCTGCGGAGTGCGACGTGCTGGATCATCAAGAAGGCAGAAGGTCTGTCAGAATCCTTCCCCAGTCAAATTGATGGTGATCGTCGCGTATGACGTCAGGGGTGTCATTGTTTGCCACTTTGTTCCACATGGCAGAACAGTGACCGCACAGTACTACAGGGACTTCCTGGTGCGACAGGTACTACGTGGCGTTCGGGAGAAACGTCCGAATCTTGTGGACAGTGCAATAATCCTGCACGACATTCCAAAACCACATAAAGCAGAGTGTGTAGGGCAGTTTCTGCGACGTTGAGGATGGGAAGAATTGGAGCACCCACCGTACACTCCCGACATTTCGCCCTGTGACTTTGATATCATTCGAAAGATTAAGGAACCACTACATGGTAGGCGGTTTGCAACACGAGAGGACATTGCTAATGCTGTGCGCCAACAGGTGATCCGATTCACACATGGTGCGTCAAATGCTGAGGCAGATGGTATTCAGCGCCTCCCAAATCGTTGGCAGCGTGTGGTGTCAGTAGCAGGGGACTACATTGAGGGTCCTTAGCACAGGTTTGTCACGTCAACTTTATGTGAACTGTGTTGCCATTCTTTTGCACCGGGAAGGCCATATTGCCCTGTATACTGCCGTAATAAATGAGTATGTTACGATATTTCAGTGCTATTCATTGTCCACACATGTTGTTAACACCCTGTCCTTTCGTCTGTATATGTCACATTTTCCAACCGGACTGGTATCTTCAAGAAAGAAATAGTTGCCATGACTTTTGCCCCAACCCTCGTAGTGGTACTAATCACAGGTATTGTAAAAGCCGGCAACGCACTCTGTTGCTACTAACCACAATCCTATTTGATACCTAACATAGTGATACTACGCGCAAGTAAAAGCGACCCCTGGTGTTCCCCGCGTCGTGGTACTAATCACAAGTAGTTTCATGGTTCTAATACAATCATCCCTCGGTCGCCCCTTTTAGTCGCCTCTGACGACAGGCAGGGGATACCGCGGGTGTACTCTTCGTCTGCGTCCCCCACCCACAGGAAGTTGTGTGTTTGGTCTGCGAGAGGTATTTTATTTCCCTCAAGTCCGCCGGCAAGCCGGTTAGGACCACCTATCCGCCACCAGGGACGCGCCACCTAGGAGTATCACCTCTCCCCCTGCTGCGCCAGCGTAGTAGGTTCGTGGTGACATTTTCTAGTGTATTGCAATTTGAATATCACCATAATTCACTCGTACCAGTGTCATTACTATAACGTGCTCCGAATTTTTCTACTGTTTTATGGATTCTACGTTTACTACGCTGCATATGCCGCTACTAACCTGCCTGTGCTCTCTTCGCCCGTCCAGTTTCAACTGCTCGTGCTGCTTACCCTCCCTCCTTCCTTCCCCTACCGCTTCGCTGCGCATTGGGTACTGTATGCTCTCGTCCTTTCTGGACGCTTCTACCTCAATATAAATTGGCCTGCTCTGGGCTTGAGCAGCGAGTTGGGATGAACACGACGATTTGTGTGGAGGGAGGACTTGGTTTTATTTTGCTACCAGCTGGACTGTGTGCAATGTTTCTTTTGAAATGTGCTTTTGTATACCATTGAAAAGCTACGACTGCTGGACGGGTGAGCGAAAACTTTAATTTATTTCATTTCCATGTTGTTCTTTGAACTTTCTTTCAATGCTGCACTTCCTTAATTTTCAAATTGCCGTTACTGGCCACCAATGACAGTTCATGTTGATAATAAGCTAACTGCAGCTATTGATAGCGGTACCTTACTTTGGAATTACATTACCATCTTACTCCGAAGTTGGACTTTGTGATACGTCTAGTGATTGCTGCGATATGAACCATTGAAATTCAACTGTTTTCCCGAGCAAACGCATGAATAGAATCAATTGAACTATCACCTAGCTTCTGTTTGCTATTTTGGAATTTCATCGATACTGACTGATCCTATTTTTCCAAAACCCTGTTGGCAGCCATTGGTACTCTTTTCTTTCACGTCCCTCCCCTTTCCCCACCTTCCTATTCCGCATCCCTTCCGCGCTTTTTTTCTTCTACTTGTATTATTGTACAGTGGCCCATGTGTCTTTCAAATTTTAATGTTTTTTTCGTGTACATACGTAAATTTCTGTTTTCCTTGTGTAGGACACTCCTCATGTAAAAGAGGTTGTATTATTATTGAAGGTTTCGACTCTAGCTGTTCTCTTTGAAAAACAAATCTGAAAATTAATATGGTCGTCCCATTTGTTTTTTTTTTCTTTCTTGGAAATCAGAACTAACTGACCTTTGGATGATTGTTGTTTTCTTTGGCTTGTAAATGTTTCTTCTGGGTGTTTTTGTTAATATATTGTTATTATGAAAAAACTATTTCTTCTTTGCCCTTTTTTTGTTGTCGTACGCCTTTCCTTGCCCTCAAAATTTGGTACCTACCTCGGTTCCTCTGAATATATGGACTCAGTGAAAATGCTTCCATTATGCGCTCTGCTGAAAACCTTTCACCTTGAAAATTGATAACTACCTGTGAACTTGTGCACTGACGGACTTATATTTTTTTTTTTTTTTGGAGTGTTGTTACATCCCTTTTGCTACGCCATCACGTGCGTTGATTAGTACTGCGTCAGTTGGATTAGTATCCTGGTTTATGCCTTGTGTTTTTCTTGGTGCATTGTCTTACCTTTCCCATTCTGGTGCATGGCGAGATCATATTCTGAGCGTACATACTTTACCTAAAAATACGACACAGACCTACCCATACCACCACCCGTCACACGTCACCCCCACTCACTAAGACCCCACATTACTCACGCATGCGCTCACCACACACGCACAAGCTCCTTCATAATGTTTTGTCATCATTTTGTAACTATAACCCAACCTATCGGTCGATCCTGCCTCGCTACTTATAGCCAATCTGTCAGGATGTAATATGCGTGTAATATGCGTGTACATAGCAAATTCCTTACCGTACCAAACAATTCCAAATAACGCACACATATTAAAATACTCTCTCAAGATACAAGAATAATGTTGATAATCGTCGATGAAGAAACAATACCTCGTATGTTACAATGCTTTTCTTATTCATTACTAGCTGATGTACCCGTGCTTCGCTACGGGATTCTCAGAAAGACTGTCTTTGTGGTTTTCCTAAGTGAAGTCAACTTAGCCCATTACAAACACGTCAGTAGGAATGTTGCGATTAAAAGCAATGCTATCATATAAAATACTTGATCAAATGAAAAACCGCATATTTTCTCACTCTTAACGAACAGTACTATGGTGCCGATATAACAGCCCAAAGTTCCAGAACTGGAATGACCAGGCCGCAGACAGCCGTGAGCACTCATCTGCCATTATTCCGTTAAAAATGCACACTGCTCATTCCAATCAGTGCCTCAGAGAAGGGATTGAATAGTTCGCATGCTATGATGAATTAGTTTGTTACGTACAAGTAGTATCAGAAAATTTATGAACCAAGGAATGGCATGCTAAAGAAGAAAGTTAACTAACTCCCCAGCTAAGGGCAAAAGATCTCTGTAGGTCGACGCCCCGAACAAATAACATTAAAGGGAAACTCCCCGGCTACTTCCCGCCAATATTCAGACAGGCTGTTAAACTCGGTCGACTGGTCGAGTTGGCCGTGCGGTTAGGGGCGCGCTGCTGTGAGCTCGCATTCGGGAGGTAGTGGGTTCGAACCCCACTGTCGACAGCCCTGAAGATAGTTTTCCGTGGTCTCACATTTTCACAGCAGGCAAATGCTGGGGCTGTACCGCAATTAAGGCCAGAGACCTATCTGTGTCGCTGCGACACGAAAAAAAATTATCTGTATACAGCAGTAATCGTATGTATCGTAGATGAGTGGCAACAGACACACAAAGCACATCACAACAAACAATGGTCAATGTAACGTTATTGTTGATCAATGTTATGAGCTTTCTGTATTGTAGGCCTTCACATTTAGTTTACTTTCGACTCTGTGATATTAGGACGTCTTACAGAATTATTTATAGCGTAGACTGTAGTTCGTTATTCCCCGACTTTACATACCGATTTCTTCTTCCTCTTCTTATTCTTATTCTTCTTCTTCTTCTTCTTCTTCGATTTTGGCCATCTAAGGACCACGGAAAGTAACCCTGTTCATTCATCTTAATCCTTCTTTTCTTGACTTCCAATAATTGTTCATCCTTTCACTTTGCTGTTTTCACCTCTCTTGTGTGCAGATGTTAATATTACCTTTCCTCTTTTCCTTCTCCTGGAAACCATTGAAATTTTGTATCATTCTTCTGAAAGTTGTTGTGTTTTGAATTATATACCGTTTTTCATTAAATTCTGCTTACCCATTTTCTCGTAAATCGGTGCTGGTATGGACTTAGCAGCAAAAATCCAAATTCATGAATATCTCTGTTATCATAGCCGGTACGGTAAAAGTGTGTAAGATATAATGATCGCAAATTTAATGCTATATAACTTTAGTTATGTAGTATTTGTCGATAGAACCACTAATAACACAAATATTTGATATTTAAATTTTACGCCTGCCTCAAAACTACCATATTAGTCAGTGTTAATAAAATTATTTATAGCCTAGATTGTAGCGACTTATTACCGGACTTTACATGCAAATTTTCATTAAGATAGGACTACTAATAACATAAATATGTGGGAATTAAATTTTAGACCTTCCCCTAAACAAGCATTTCTCTCATTGTGAATAAGATTATTTATAGCCTAGATTGTAGCGGCCTATTCCTGGACTTTACATACCGATTTTCATTAAATCCTCTTCAGCCGTTTTCTCGTGATGGGTGTACATGCATACAGACAGATAGACACAGACAGACAGACACAAATTACGGAAAATCAAAAAGTTAATTTCCTTGTTACTATGGACACGACCGATACAGAAATACCATCCTTTTTAATTTCTGAGCAATGTACAGACAAGATTTTCGTTAAGACAGATCAAGTCTTCAGACCACATATGAAAATTTCATCCGTCAGAACTGCGTCCATCAGAACATTTCTGTTTCGTTCGCTTTCCTATGCTGATATGTAAAGAAAATTAACCTTACCGTACCGTACTCTAGGAATGTATGTTTGCATGGAGTATTTACGCACACCTACAGTATAAGGTTCATTTTCCTTTACAACTTCGCATATAAAAATGATCACAGCGAACATTGTTCTGATGAACTGCATATACGTGTGTGACTGGGAGGTGTGACAAGTCTGAAGGAAAACAGGAAGAACATTGTGACACACGAGGTTATAAACATTTCTTTGCAGACTAAGTAGAGGTCCCTATACTACGAAAAATGTAATATTAAGGAATTTCATCAATTGTGTCGAAAGTTGATGAGACCCGAAAGGTTTCAAATTGTGAGTCTTGGACAGCTGTATCAAACAAAACAAAAAAATCAAAAATCACTTCCGGCCCAAGTGAAGTTCCGCCAAAAGCGCTTGTTTCTTTACTCGTTTACAATTTTATTCAAATCCTATCCAAATTAACTTTGTTACATAATTCTGTAATATGTTCCCTGGTTCAATAACCTCACGTACTTTTTAAAATTTTTGACAAATGGCCACATCGATTGCATTGCATTAAAACTCTGCATTGACTCACATTAGCGTTCGTAGTGGTATAAAAAGGCAAACTGCTAATCTAATCTACTGGATAACGATGATTTAGAAGAGAATTGCAATTTTTAGGAATAAATAAATAATATATTCTCACACTTTATTATATTTACCAAAAATTCGTAGCTCATATCCCTAGGATGTTTCCAACATTGAGTTGCTTGCCTGAAGGGGTAGAAACTATGGATTTTGTTTCTTCATCGACGATACATGAATTTTATTAGTAGAATACTCCAATTAAGAAAGTATTACTAATTTATCTCCGTTACACTTACCTACACCACAAGCAGTCACCATGAAAACCTGCAATAACTACTACTGCTACACAATGACAAAAATTACTACAGTACTTCTTAACTACTTTGTAATAGACAGGAATGGTGACAAAGGATTCGGGGACAAATTTCTTAGGAATGCATTCACTGAATTTGTTAGTTAAATGATAAAGATCTAACGTATATGCAAATGGAATACAGTTAATTGTCTTTTATATGAAGCTAAAAATATGCAGATATTTTTTTTAAAATGATAAGCCTCATGAACTAAGCACTGACAGCCAAACTCATTTTCTAATCCTTCTCAAGCCCATCGATTAATACAGAACATTCCTCCACTCTTCTGTCAGAGTCCTCTCCATGTTCTGGCTTCAGATTTCGCTTCAACCCCCTGTAACATGGTGGCAAAATGTAGCCACCCTTCATGTTATCTTTTACTGATTATGTATTACGCTGAATGACGCATCTCTAGACGTGAATCAAGGAACTGAATGCGTAGTAACAATGTTTCCCTCCGACACAGATAGGTCTTATGGCGACGATGGGATAGGAACAGCCTAGGAGTTGGAAAGAAGCGGCCGTGGCCTTAATTAAGGAACAGCCCCAGCATTTGCCTGGTGTGAAAATGGGAAACCACGGAAAACCATCTTCAGGGCTGCGGACAGTGGGATTCGCGCCCACTATCTCCAGGATGCAAGCTTACAGCCGCTTCCCTCTAACCGCACGGCCAACTCGCCCGGTAGTAACAATGTTAAAAGACATGCTGAGATTCAGCAGGTTGTGGCGAATCTGGAGGAGAGTGTGAAGATAATTTGGCCATCCATTTAGGTCCGCTTTCCTTTCTGGATGTATCTGAATTGCTGTTCTGTATTATCGTCCAACATCAAAAGTTACAAATAGGCTGGTCTACTGCAATTTATTATTATACGGAAATCCTGATATGAAGTGTCTAAAATTCGAAAATTCCAAATTAGGAAACTTGAAATTATACAATAGTACATTATGCACCAAGCCTATAACGGCAATAATTAAGACACAAGTATGTTAATTTCCATACGAGTGTTTATGCTCGACGATAATTACAGCTCTATTTTTTAAATACTGATAAATTTCTGTCGAGATGTCGCTTGGCAATTGAGTTTACTGAACAGGCGCAGAGTGCATACGCTGGGTTATTGATTTTCCGTGACTGAATCAGAGACCTTCAAAATGCAATTTTTTCAAAGCTTTGATAGACGGATATCATAACCTAGCTTTATTTTAAATGTTAATTGTTTATTTTACAGTTGGTGAAGTCAAATTGCTGGAATGTGCCGTGTGGTTGTGAAATAGTGCATTGATGTTAATATGTGTGTCCGACATGTTTGACTTTCTATCCTTACCTAATTGGTCAAACAGTTGTATCGTAATGAAAACCTGAACTCTGATTGGTGGAGAACCTGTATCATAATAAAAATCTGAACTCTGATTGGTGAAGAACCTGTATCGTAATGAAAATCTGAACTCTGATTGGTGGAGAACCTGTATCGTAATGAAAATCTGAACTCTGATTGGTGGAGAACCTGTATCGTAATGAAAATCTGAACTCTGATTGGTGGAGAACCTGTATCGTAATGAAAATCTGAACTCTGATTGGTGGAGAACCTGTATCATAATAAAAATCTGAACTCTGATTGGTGAAGAATCTGTATCATAATGAAACTCGAACTATAATGAGTCTCATTAGGATTCAGTTTTCTGGCGTATAATACTTACATTTCGGCATCATTGAGCATAAAAACTTTTACTGTGTGTCACTCCGGTAAGTGAGTGACCGTAATTTATCCTGTAAAAATGCCTGTTAATGATATCTTCCTTAATAATCTTCCTATCGAAAAGGTGCACATGTGAAAAAAGTTTCAGGAATTGATTTCCATTAAGGTTGGTACATTTCCATTAATATTTGTAATGTATATTATGTGGAAGGGTAAAATCACTGTTTCGGTTTCCCCTAAACTCCAGTCCACTCCGTGAATTTGAAATGCTGTGGACCTTAAATAACTACCTTTGGAGAGGTGGATGTTAGATACGAAGTTTGGTTCAAATTTTTACAAGAGTTTTACAGTTATAATAAATTAGCTTTCCACTCACAACTTTCAGGGCAAGTCCACAGCGACATACACCGAAAAACGGTCTGTTAATGATATCTCGCTTATTAATCCTCCTATTGAAAAGGTGCACATGAGAAGAAAGTCTTATAAATTGATTTCCAATAAGGTTGGTCATGTAATAGTATGGGAGGGTAAAATCACTGTTCCGATTTTCCTATAAACCACCAGTCCATTCAGGGATTTAGAAATAAAAATATTCCTAAAACCTATTCAAGGGCATGTGGAATCTATATATGAAGTTTGGTAGAAATATACCTAGTAGTTTTCCAATCATAAGAACTCAGATAAACAAGCAAACAAACAGATAAACCGACAGACACCAACGCTAAAAAATATGCAGATGGTCATTTTTCTACCTGAAACGTGCAACTGTACGAAAATGTTTCTGAAATATTACATGTACAGACACACGGTCGTTACGATTTTAATTGTTGTTGTTGTTGGAGAGGTTATGGGCTCTATTATTTCACCCAGCCACTACACTTATTATCGTGATATTACACTTATAATGCGAAATCACACGCAATTATTCACACTACGAAGATCACACGCAATGAGTCTCACTACAAAGGTCACAAGAACAAAGTTGAGCATCATGTCTATGTACACATCTTAGATAGCGTGTAACATAACAAAGGAAGTGCATAGAAGTAAAAAACAGTGGAAGCAGGAGTATGTAACCGAGCGAACAATAAAAAGACAGTAATTTACAAATGAATATGAGAGTCATCCAAATATTAATTGATAGCATGTATTATAGCAGGAGACATATCGGTAAGCAAACAGGAGACATTGGTGGGGAGAGCTTTCTGAAGACTGATAAGACGAGAAATAAAAGCCGGACGAAAAGAATCATACACAGAGCATTGGAATAATAAATGATTTACATCAGCATACAGAGTACCACATAGACAGGAGGAGTGGGGGGGAGAGGTTAAAACGACGTTTATACAGAGGAGTAAGGGCATGATTAAAGCGAAGACGAATAATGTTGGTTATGTGACGGCGAGAATAGTTATCCTTCAAATACCAAGGATAGGGAGGAATACAAGGCTGAATATTGTAATAATAGCGACCTTTATAAGAAGCTGATCGAGTCCAATCTTCTTTCCACTGACGATAAGCGGAATGTTTAATAACAGGGTAAAAATCGGGTAGAGGAACTGCAAGTTTAAGTAGGGATTTTCCATCACGAGCAGCTCGCTTAGCAAATAAATCCGCCTGTTCATTCCCGTAGATACCTATATGAATAGGGATCCAGAAAAAGTGAGAACCACCCCAGACTGATGCAAGAAATAAATTAGACTTTTAACATGATTACAAATACCAGTTAAAAGAAAGATGAGAGGACATGATCGATTGAACGGCACTGACAGAATCCGTATAAATAGCTGCTTTAGGTATAGAATGATGCTTAATGTACATGAGAGCTTAACGAAATGCAAAAATTTCCGCAGTGTAGATAGAAAAGTCACTGGGTAAACGACAGAGTTCAGCAACATTGGTATTGACAATATAGAACGCTGCTCCAACACCAAAAGAGTTTTTTGAGCCGTCTGTATATATGTTGACACCAGAATCACTTAGAGCAACACGTAGTTTTTTAAAAGGAGAGCCAGTCAACGAAGAACCAGGAATAGAAGAGGAAAAAGAAGATGTAGGGGAGATAATGATAGAAGGGACAAAAAATAAACAGTCAAAATGTACTGAATAAAAGGGAGAAGAAGCAGTGTTTAAGATAGTATTTTTATAGGAGAGAAGAAATTGATATGCATACAACAAAGCAGGCATCTTACGATGGCGAGCCTGTGAAAGAAGAGAGTATTCATCTAATAACTGCAATTTAGGAAGCAATGGGTGTTGAGCCAGGGCAAATATTTTAAATAAATATTTAGATGTTATCATTTTACGGCGAATTGGAAGAGGGAGCTCACCGATCTCGACAAGGAGAGCATTAGTAGGGGTAGACAACAATGCTCCAACACAAGTCCTCAGGGCTTTAAATTATAAAGTATTTAAGTGGTTAAGAAAATAATCCGGCGCAGTATCTATAACATGCGCACAGTAGTCGAGTCTAGAGCGAATAGTAGCGGAATATAACAACTGAGCTGTGCCAGGGTCAGCACCCCATGATCGTCTAGTAACCGCTTGAAGAATTTTAATTTGCGTATCAGAAGAATTACGTAACTGAGTAATATGATGTTTCCAAGATAACGAGCGGTCTAGCATGACACCAAGGTATTTATGGGAGGAACAAAAAGGAATGACATGAGAATCGAAAACAAGTGGCTCAGAGTTAAACCTACGCTTAGAGGTAAAAAAACATTGCACAGTATTTGGAGGTGGAAAGTTGAAGACTATGAAAAGTAAGCCATGTAATGACTTGCTCCATTAGCTGATATATATGATGACGACACACATCGACATTACTATGAGAATAATAAAGAACTATATCATCAGCATAAAAGAGAATGCGAGCTTTTTGTGTAACCAATTGTTCAAGATTACTCATGTACAGGGCGAAAAGCAGACCACTTAAAATGTCCCCCTGAGGAACACCAACAGATGACAGACGACAAGGAAGAGAAGAATAAGTGGATTTAAGTGAAAGTTTCCCATACGTAAACAAATTACACAAGATGTGGAGAAAATGGGCAGGAAAACCTTTCTGTGCGAGATTAGTCCAGAGAAGATGAAGTGGTATGGAGTCAAAAGCTCCTCGTATGTCCAAAAAAAATAGTAATAATACAATCCTTACGAATTTGCGCTAATAAGATATCTATAATTAAAATGTTAATAGCATCTTGAGCACAACGACCTTTAAAGTAGGCGAATTGATATTTGGAAACCAAATTATAATATTCAAGAGACCACACGATTCGTTGAAGGAGAATTTTTAAAAACGTCTTGCGGATACACGAACCAAGGACAATCCCTCGAAAGCTGTTGGTGTCAGTGTGAAGTGTTGACCAGGTTTGGGGATAGGCACCAAAAAAAAATTCATTCCAAGAGGTAGGAACAGAAGTAGTGAGAATTATATTATTATAGAGAGCTAATAAAGCTTGTTTAGCACGTAGAGGGAGGATCCGGAGCATATCATATGATATATAATCAGGGCCTGGAGACGAACTCTTTGCGTTACACAAGGTGGCCTCAAGTTCAGAAAGGTGTATAGGTTGGAGTAATACAGAAAAACGGGAAGAGCATGGAGACAGGGGGATAGTAAAGTCGGGCACAACGTAATCAGGAGTGCGTGAGTTAAGAAAGACAGATAGAATCTGTGGAGGGGTGACAGAGGGTGGAATGTATTGAGAAGCTCGGGCGAATTGCACTCCATAAATGAGAAGATGAAGTACGAGCGTTTAGGGAGGAAATAAAGGATCGCCAGGCAGCACGTCGTTTAAGAACCAGATTATGGCACTCTGAGTCCCACCATCGTAAAAAGGAATAGGGACGAGAAGAGTGAGAAGAAATAGGTTTATAGGGATGGTAAAGATCGAGATAATCTTGTATAAATTGAAAGAGAGTAGAAAAGGACAAAATAGTATCCGAAATAAGCTCAATACGATGGGTAACATAAGAAATAAAAGATACTCTATCAAAGTGACGGAGGGAGCGAACATTACTGATACATGTAGGAGTGGCAGTCTAGCTCGAGCGGTCGAGGAGAGAGGTTGCGTAGTGAAGTGCGTGCTGTGAACATGATCGGTATTGAGCAGTACCGGGCCACTATTGGCAAATGGCAGGCGAAGCAGAAGAAGGAGAACAGGAATGGATTGGTGATAAGTAAGGACGGATTAAAATGAGTGAAACGGTGCTGGTAGTGGCAGTGGTAGCGGTGCTACTGGTTATTGGGGGGGTGGAATTAAACTCAGGCCCAAATACCAGTGGAAAATATAGCACGGAGGATTTGGCGGCGCTCAGGGTGGTTGTGAGTGAAGTAATGCATGAAAAATGCCAGTGGGAGAAGGTGCAAGAAATAAAGGAGTTGATGGAGGAGCAGAGAAAGGAGATAGGGAACATGAAGAAATGGCTGGAAACGAGGACGGAGGAATCGAGCAAGAGAGTGGATAATAATGAGAAAGAAATCGAGTTATTGAGAGAGGAAGTGAAACATCTGAAAGAGGAGATGATGAGGATGAAGAAAGAAGCGTAGGAGTACAAGCAGGAGAGATTGAAGAAAGCCATATTTATATATGGAGTTGAGGAAGGTGTGAGGGAGGGCAAGATTGAACTGATAGCCAAGGTGGTCGAAGTCATACGTGATACACTGAAGATAAACTTTAGTCAGGTAGACATAGACGATGTAGAGAGAGTTGGTAAAACTAAAGGTCGGAGGCCAATTAGGGTAAAAATTTTCTCAACCTTAATGGCAGAAATTGTGTTATGTAACAGTAATAACGTACAGGGACAGAAAATAAGGGTGAAAAGAGACATGGGAAGAGAAGGAAGTGAAAATATGAGGATCTTGAATAGGCACCTATGGATAGCGAGGAACCAGGGGCTAAAGGCCCGAATAAGAGGTCTGACGTTGGAGGTGACAAACGGGCGATGGGTTACAGTGCACTCAGTGGTGAAGCTAAATGAGATGGACGAAAACGAGAGTGTTGAGGGTGGTGAGATGACAAGGCAAGATGGGAAGAAGAAAGATGAAAAGGAGAGGAGGAGAGACGTGGAAGGAGAGGAGATCATCTCAGAAGAGAACGGGCAGTGCAGTCGGGATACAGAAGATCAAGATAGTGAAGTGGACAGTGAGAGTGATCAGCAAGAAACTGTGAGAGCAGAGTGTAGTGTAGCAGTGAGCAAGAAAGAACAAGGGAAGACGAATCAACAGGAAGGTAAAGCAATTATGAGTAAAAAAAGAAGTATCAGTTTGAAAGACCTATCTGGAAAAAGTCGGAATGGGAAGGAGGATAGGGAGGATGGGGAAAGGAATAGATCGGTTAAAAGAGACGGAAGGGAGACAAGGGATGAGAGGTCGATAACGACTAGGAGCAAGATCAGAGGGGGAGACTCAGAAGGGAGTGAGGGAAAGTTATAACTATATTGGAAAATAGGATGTGTAAATATAGAGGGATTAATGAACAAATTAGGAAATATGAAAGTGCGGGAAGAAATTGAAAGTTTCGATGTGGTGGCACTACTGGAGACGTGGCTGGAAACAGGGAAGGAGATCGCTTGGAAGGGGTTTGTGATAAAATATAAATATAGAAGAAAAGAGAGGACTAGAGGCCGCGCACCAGGAGGGATGATAGTTCTAATTAGAGAAGAAATTAGTGAAATGGTAGAGGATATAGAGACCGATATGAAAGAAACCATATGGTTGAGATTGAATATGGGAGGGGTTGAGGGAAGGATGAAGAAAATAAATCTAGCTTTTGTTTACTGCCATCCTAGTAATTCAGCATATGCAAATAAATATTTTTTTGAAGAGTTATTGGTAGATATTGGTAGGATAAGAGGAATGTTTCCTGGGGAAGAGGATATGTTGTTATTCGGGGATTGGAACGCGAGAATAGGGGAAGAGAGCCCAATATATAGTAGGGAGGATGGAATGTGTATTTTGAAAAGTAGAAGGAGTGAGGTTAAAATTATAAACAGTCATGGAGAGAAGCTCCTAGAGATGTGTGCTGTGGGAAATTTGTATATTCTGAATGGGTGGATAGAGGGTGACAGGATGGGGAAATTGACATATGTTACTGAGAATGGTGGTAGTGTGATAGATATGGTTTTAAGTTCGGAAGGGGTGATTGAGGATATTGTAAGAATGGAAATAGGAGACTGGATTGAATCACACCATTTCCCGGTGAGGGTTATGCTGAAAAGGGGGGAAGAGAAGTGTACAAGGAAGGAGGATGAGACGAATGATAAACGAGGGAGTGGATATAATAAGTATAAATGGTCAGAGAAGGTGGGCCGGGATTGGAATAGGGTAGTAAAAGAGGAGTTACAGCTTCTGAAATATGGGTGGGAAGAGGCGTTAGAAGAGAATAATACTGATAAAGCCTTGGAATTGCTGCTACATCCAATAAAGATAATAGCGCAGAAGGCGAAAGCTAGAAAGAGAAATAAGAAAGAGGGAGAAGAATGGTTTAATAGGGAGTGTGAAGGAATGCGGAGGAAGGTGATGGACGCGTTAGGAGAATATAGAAGGAAAGGTGGGGGCCAAGAAAGGGAGATTTTCTGTAAATTGAGGAAGGAAGATAAAAAGAAAATTGGTGAGACAAAAAAGGCATGGTTAGAGGAACAAATTGAAGCCATAAATAATGATTGCAAGACAAATAATTTTGAGAGAGTTTGGGACAAGATTCATAAAATTATTAAGGGTGGAAGGAATAGAGAGGAAACGAGTATTGAAGAAGTGCAATGGGTGAGACACTTTGATGAATTACTAGGGGAAAAGGGGGAAGAAGGATGGAGAGGGATGGGGAAAGAGGTAATTTGGAGGAATAGGAGAGTGGCAATTTATGATCTGGATAAAGAAATCACAAGGGAGAAAATCCTGCGAGTGATAAGCAGAGTCAGAGCGAAGTCGGCCGGGGGATGTAATGGTATAAATAACAAGTTTTGGAAGGAAATTAGCAAAAATGAGATAATGATAGAGAGCATAGTTAAACTATTCAATAAGATATTTGAGGGAGGTAAGTACCCGAAGGAATGGGAAACAGGAATTATATGCCATATATACAAAGGGAAGGGTAGTAGGAACAGTGTGAACAGTTATAGAGGTATATCTCTGTTGGATTCCTTGAGTAAAATATACACTGGGGTGTTAGCGAACAGAATAAGCGAGTGGGCGGAAGAAAATGAAATATTGACAGATTACCAAGGGGATTTAGGAAAAAGAAAAGAACAGTGGATAATATAATGATAGTAAAGACTATTCTAGAAAAGTATAAGAGTATGGCTAGAAGTACGGTTTATGTAGCAGCAATAGATTTTGAGAAAGCTTTTGACAAGGTGAATAGAGAGGCCCTATTAGAGAAATTAGGCAGGCTAGGGATTTCGGAAAAGATGTTGAGGGCAGTGGAAGGAATATATAGGGTTGTCAGATTTTGTGTAAAATTGGGAGAAGAAAGGCTGAGTCCAAGGTGGGTTTAAAACAAGGGTGCAAGTTATCGCCAATACTGTTTATTTTATTTATCAACGATATTTTAGAGGGGTTTGGGGCAGAAAATTGGGCTGTGCCGGTAATTAATGGTTTAGAGATACCAGGATTGATATTTGCGGATGATGTGTTATTGATGACGCTAACTTCAGGGGGGATGAATAGAACGTTAAATTCAGTGACGCTATTTGCGAGTAAATGGGGATTGAGAATTAATGGAAATAAGTCCAAAATATTAGTAGTCCAGGTAGACAAAAGAAGAAAGATAGAAGGTAAATGGGTAATTCAGGGAGAAAGATTGGAACAGGTAAGGAAGTTGTAATATCTAGGAGTTATTTTTAATGATAAAGGAACGTGGAACGACCAGATCAAAAGGGTGAAAAACAGAGGATTGGCAGCCCTAGCCTCAGTCAGAAATTTGCTAGCCAAATACCCGGGTATCAGGCTAGTGTTAAGGTCGGTAATTTTTGGGAGGGTATTGTACGGCGGAGAAGTTTGGGGGCTGGATGAGAAAAGAGAGGAACTAAGAAGGATTGTTAGTAGTTTTGCTAAGTTAGTAATGGGCTTACCGAGGTGCACAGCAAATGCAGGTGCGGAATTAATGTGTGGGGAGGATTTGGAGTCAGAGGGTGTGAAAAAAATAGATACTGGATGAATTTAAAAAGACAGGAAGGTGGGAGGGTATTACAGGCAGCGTATGAACAGCAATGTAAGAGCATGTATAGGGGAGGATGGCTAGAAAAATAAAGGGATATTTGGAGAGGATAGGATTAGGACACCTGTGGGGGAGGCCTGGTCGAAGACAGAAGTGAGAGGGATGAAGATACTTGAAAGGAGAATTAGAGATATCCATAGGAAGAAATTATTGGGGGAAAGCAGACTGAGAAACTCGCTGAATGTTTTGACGAAAATAGAGGAGATAGCAGGGTTGAATATTAGATACGTTGATAGGTCAAAACGGTATGGGATGATGTGGTGGCTGTTAGGATTGCAAAGGAATACAGGGTGGCTGCAGGGGAGGGATAAGACAAGGTGTATACTTTGTGGAGCTGTGAATGATGAATTTCATTTGCTAAGAGACTGTGAGGAAACGAGGGAGATAAGACACGGATTATTGAGTGCCGAGCATCGGAAACTATTGGAGAGAGGGGATGAGAAAGCAATCTTGAGATGGATTATTAAACAGTGGGAAAAAGGGGGTGAATTGAACAGGTATTTATGTGCGGCAAAAAAGGCCTGCGAGAGTAAAATGAAGGAGGGTGAGTTAGAGGGTGGACAAGGGGGTAGGGGGTGGAATAGTTATGTATGTATATGGGAAGAGTGTGTATATAAGGGAAGGGGATAGTATGATAAAATTCTAATGGGTTAGAGAATATAGGAGTCGAGTACTTAGTTAAGTATATGGAGTTGGGTAATGATATGGGATTGCATGAAGGCAAGGTCTTTCTGTTTATGTTAGAGTTGGTTGGAATGCAAGTGCTGAAATGCTGAGTGGTGTTGTTTGAAGTATTGATTAGGTGTAGGTCAGGAACAATAATGTGACGCAAGTGCAGAGCGCAATAAGGACACTTGATGAGCATGTTTGAACATTGAGTAAGTGACTGCTACAGCTAATGACTGCTAGGAATAATACTATCATATATTATTATTTTTATTATTATTATTATTATTATTATTATTATTATATTAGGGCAGGTGCTTTTTTCTAACCATTCATGCATATTAGGGGGAGTAAGGGAGGATGGGCAAGTGAGAAAGATGGGGTGGGTAAGGCCCACTCCAAATAAGCCAAGGAAGGGAAGGATACGATAGGTTGGATAGGGGAGGAGAGAGGATCCAGTTAGATGTGGACCGTCGTAATGGAATGGTGAGAAGAAAACACACTGTCATCTGGTAAGATGGTTGGGGTTTTCCTGAGGGCCCCACAGTTAGGGCCGGCCGTGTCATCATGGGGAAGGCGGCCTTCTTCTCACCAGAGGGGATGACACGGTCGGACGGTAGCAGCAGACAGCTAAATTTGTATTGCTTCACTTTATTATTCTCTATTATTTATTTTACTCTGTATGTAAACATGTATAGGGGCGAAGTCGCCTGTTATGTTCAATAAATGTTCCATGTTCCATGTAGGAGTGGAAGAAGAACTAGGAAACCTACCAAGACCATACATAAGAATAATAGGGAAATGGTCGCTACAATGTGTATCAGAAAGACGATACCAAGTTACAACCGAAGCCATTGCAGGACGACATAATGATAAATCCACAGCAGTGGGAGGAGAGCCGGGGGAGTGAGGCGCGTGGGAGAACCATCGTTTAAGATGACAAAGTTGTGCGATTGGGAAATAAGAACCCAGGGAAGTATCACTACTGCTTCCCCAGATAGAATGATGAAGATTGAAGTCCCCTAAGAGGAGAAGCTCGTTATGAGAAGAAAATTGCTGCAAGAATCGACACCATTGAATATGAGAAATAGAAAGATTTGGAGGGCAGTAAAGGTTAATAATGGAAAGGCGATTATATGAGATACCGATAACAAACGTATGGGGTAGACAATACGAGATATGAAGACGTTGATAGGATAAACTATGGTGAATAAATAAAGCAACACCACCATAACCAATACCATCACAACGCTCAACATTAGAGCCATTTAAATAAAACTCAGTGGATGGGGAAAACCAAGACTCCTGTAAGGCTATAATGAAAGGGGAAATTTTGTTTATCAAAAATTGTAACTCATACCGTTTAGAGGGAATACTCCTAGCATTCCACTGCAGGATACGTAGCATCTAAAGAGAACATAGTGTGCACACAGTCACGAAGCTTATAAAGTGTATGTGCAACATGTGGCTGGTCCCCTAATAATTGAATAAGTTGTAGAAATAGTTGATGAATACCACTTTGGAGATGCGCCTTTTGGCGTAGCACAGGGGAACTAGATGATTGAGAAGAAGCTGAAGGCAAACACTGAGAATTACGGGACGTAGACGGAATTGGGGACGGGGAGGATGAAGATGAAGTGGATGGAAAGACCGAGGTATGTGAAGACACTGGAGTGGGTCTGATGAGATTAAGATACCCAGACTTATCAAAACCAGGTTTTGGAATGGGACGGGACTCTTTCATAACCACCTGAGTAAATTTACGTTTCCTGGGGGTTTCCACAGGTGAAGAGGAACTAGTAGAAGGAAGAGGTGGAAAATGATGGGTATTATTGGACATGTCAAATTGGGTCGAGGGTTTTCTAGCAGACGCCTCGGAAAAGGATAGATTTTCTGTACACATAAGCTTTTTAAGAGCAGTTTGCTGTTGATGAGTAGGGCAGTTTGATGAGCCAGTATAATGTTCCTGCTGACAGTGAACACATCGGCGAATATTTTCCTGACACTCAGATGTAAGGTGATGTAACGCACAATGCCCACATCGGGGTGACTTAGCCTGACAGTTTATGATCGTGTGTCCATATCGCTGACATTTTGAACATATAATCGGAGAGAATATGAAAAGGTGAATCTCTAAATGCACTTGAAACAAAGAGACGTATTGAGGAAGAGTCTGAGAGCGAAAAACAATCTTAACTGTTCCAGTAGGAACGTACGTCACTCCACTGGGCTCCACAACCTTACGGTTAAGCCGCTTGACCGATTTGACCGGAACATCAGATTTGAGGTATTTAAGAATGTCAGAATCAGAAATATTCTTTTCCACACCGCGTATAAGTCCAACACGAAAGATATTGGAACTGGGAATATATGCTTTCAAAGAGTGAGTTGCAAGTATTGAATGACGTAGAAAGGAATTAGCTTGGATCGCGGAACTAAATTCCACCAATAATCTACTTCGTCCTTTGGGCGTTATACCTTTCACAAAAATATCATTATCGTAAAACAAACGCCCAAGTGCCATGAGATGTAGCCCACCAATATTTTTCGACTTACTTGATTCAACAAAGACAATAAATGGGCCAAAATGAGCCTGTTGATAAACCTCCAACTCTTCAGGAGGTGGAGGAGGTGGCTGAGCATCATTAGACTGTTGAGGTTGTAAAGGCTGCTGTAATGAATTCATATGTGAAGTGAGATTAATCAAATTGGTTTGCATCGGCACAGTTTCTTCACGACCAACAGTGGCATTGGATGAGGGATCCGGTGCCTCATCTCCTAGACTATCAGTATCCATCGCCAAAGCTTACACAGACACACACTCGCCAAACGTTCACACACTACTTATCACCGCAGGCAAACACCAGACTGCAACCAAAGAACGATCCGCACCGTGTAAGACACACGGACGGACTTTTCTTGTATGTTGTTGGGCTTAGTTACTATTATTTGTGATTTATTTGGGAGAATACTTTTTCGCGAATATTTCCCAGATGGCTGCTAAACAACATTTTAATTATTTTGGTTTAAGGAGAAAGCATGAATGAATTACGCAATATTAAATATAATCCAATGAAGAAAAATTTTACTGAGGTGTAACATCTTTGAAAATAACTGGACGACAGACACCAAAGGGTAATGACAATGAGTTATGTACAACGACACGAAATACATAGACTGCTAAACATACTCGTAACAGCGCCCCTGGTTGAAGCACAGCGAACTAACTTTTGCCTGTAACTGTCATGGCGGCTGCCACTTCTTGGTCTTGACTGTTAGCCCTTATCAGTTCAATGAATTGATGAGATTATATGTTATTGCAAATTAAAGATTTATCTAAAAATAAACACGACATTTTCAAACATGCTTAATGTTGCGTTGATGTTATAATGAAATAAGCGCAGTGAATATGGTGAGCATTCGCTTGGTTAAAACAAGAATTACGTATGTAGAAGGATGGATAATTCGGCGTCATGCACTAACAATAAAGTCATTCACTACAGAAAGACATATTATACATACGGCAGTTCATTGAGGAATTCACACGCATAGAGGAAGATAGCACAGCCTTTTCATGACAGACCTTCGGTGTCATTCTTTGTATAATTTTTGAATTTTGCTCCTTGGTCTAGTTTGTTATGTTTTATGCTTTTTGCTACTTATGGCTACTTTCCAAGAACTGCTGAGCAACATGCAGCACATACGTCCGTTGGTTGCGGTGTAGAATATCTCTACGGCATCCTCTGCCTGTCGTAAGGGGTCACTGAATGGGGTAAC
>NC_090278.1:32202675-32205175 GCF_040414725.1 Anabrus simplex
TTACTTACTTATTCATTCAACCACACATTTATTTATTTATTTATTTATTTATGTATTTATTTATTTATATATTTATTTATTCATTCATTCATTCATTCATTCATTCATGTATTTACTTATTTATTTACTAGCTGAAGAACCCGTGCTTCGCTACGGGATTCTCAGAAAGACTGACTTTGTGGTTTCCTTAACTAAAATCAACATAGGTCATTGCAAAAATGAAAGTATCAATGTAGCGATTAAAAGCAATGCTATCATATAAAATACTCGATCAAATGGAAAGCCGCACGTTTTATCACTTTTAACGAACACTGCTGCGATTAGATTGCGGTGCCAATCTAATAGCCTAAAGTTCCAGAGCTGGGATGACCAGGCCGCAGATTGCCACGAACACTCATCTGCCATTATTCTGCTAAATATGCACACTGTTCATTCCTATCAGTGCCTCAGAGTAGGGATTGAATAGCCCGAATGCTATGATGATCCAGTGTGTTACGTACCAGTAGTATCAGAAAATTTATAAACCAGGGGAATGGCATGCTAAAGAAGAAAGTTATCTAACTCCCCAGCTACTTCCCATCAATATTCAGGCAGGCTGTTACACTCTGTACGACTCGGCAAGTTGACCGTGTGGTTAGCGGTGCGCAGCTGTGAGCTTGCATCCGAGAGATAGTGGATTTGAACCCCATTGTCGGCAGCGCTGAAGATGGTATTCCGTGGTTTCCTACTTTCACACCAATCAAATGCTGGGCCTGTACCTTAATTAAGGCCTAAGGCACTCCTAGCCCTTTCCTATCCCATCGTCGCCATAAAAGCTATGTATGTCGGTGCGACGTAAATCAAATAAAACATACTCTGTACGCAGCAGTAGTCCTATTTACCGGAGATTTGGGGCAACAGAAGACAAAGCACATCACGACAAACAATGGTCAACGTAATGTTATTGTTGATCAATGTTAGGAGCTTTCTATATTGTAGGCCTTCACATTTAGTTTTCTTTCGACTCTGTGATTTGTAAAATATTTTATACCGTAAAATGTAGTTTCTTATTCTCCGGCTTACATAGCGATTTCCACTAAATACTGTTTTCCCATTTTCTCGTTACTCGGCGCTGATATGGACTTAGTAACAAAAATCCAAATTCATGAATATCTTGGTGATCATAGCCAGTACGGTAACAATGTATAAGACATGAATAATAGGAAATGTAATACTAACCTTAGTTATCTAGCATTCATCGATTGGACCTCTAATAAGAAATATTTGAGAATTACATTTTAGGCCTTCCCCTAAACTACCATTTCACTCAGCCTGAATAAAATAATTTACAGCCTAGACTATAGCGACTTATTTCCTGACCTTGCATACCGATTTTCATCAAGATAGGACTACTAATAACAACAATATTTCAGAATTAAATTTTAGGCCTTCCCATAAACTACCATTTTTCTCAGCGTGAATACAATTATTGGTAGCCTAGATTGTAGCAACTTATTCCCCAACTTTGCATACCCATTTTCTTTAAAATACGACCACTTTCTTTAAAATACGACCACTAATAACATAAATATTTGAGAATTCAATTTTAGGCCTTCCCCTAAACTACCATTTCACTCAGCGTGAGTAAAATGATTTATAGCCTAGATTGTAGAGGCTCATCCCCCAACTTCACATACCGATTTTCATTAGACCACTAATAACATAAATAGTTGAGAATTCAATTTTAGTCCTTCCCCTAAACTACCATTTCACTCAGCGTGAGTAAAATGATGTATAGCCTAGATTGTAGAGGCTCATCCCCCGACTCCACGTACCGATTTACATTACATTCTCTTCAACCGTTTTCTCGTGATGCGTGTACATACATACATACAGACAGACAGACAGACAGACAGACAGACAGACAGACAGACAGACAGACAGACAGACAGACAGACAGACAGACAGACAGAAATTACGGAAAAGTAAAAAGTGCATTTTCTTGTTACTATGGACATGACCGATACAGAAATACCATTATTTTCAAATTCTGAGCAATGTACAGACAAAACTCTTATTATATATATATATAGATTTACTTGTTATTTATTTATTTATTTATTCATTTATGAACTCATTTACTTATTAATTTATTTATTTATTTATTCATATCTTTATTGACATATGTACTTATTTATTTACTTATTCATTTACTGATTTATTGAATATTTATTTATGTATTTATGTCTTTCTTTATTTATTTCTTTATTAATTAATTTATTTAGTTATTTATTGATTTATATAATTATTTATTTATTTATATATCTATTTATTTATTTACTTATTCATGAAGTAATTTATTTATTCATGTCTTTATTGACATATGTACTTATTTATTTACTTATTTATTTATTTATTTATTTATTTATTTATTTATATATTTATTTACTAACTGACTAAATAACTTACTTACTTACTTACTTACTTACTTACTTACTTACTTACTTACTTACTTACTTAC
>NC_090278.1:32215175-32217675 GCF_040414725.1 Anabrus simplex
TTACTTACTTACTTACTTACTTACTTACTTACTTACTTACTTATAGATTTACTTACTTACTTACTTACTTATAGATTTTCTTATTTATTTATTTATTTATTGATTTATATATTTATTTATTAATTTATTCATTTATTTTTGACATATTTACTTACTTATTCATTCAACCACACATTTATTTATTTATTTATTTATTTATGTATTTATTTATTTATATATTTATTTATTCATTCATTCATTCATTCATTCATTCATGTATTTACTTATTTATTTACTAGCTGAAGAACCCGTGCTTCGCTACGGGATTCTCAGAAAGACTGACTTTGTGGTTTCCTTAACTAAAATCAACATAGGTCATTGCAAAAATGAAAGTATCAATGTAGCGATTAAAAGCAATGCTATCATATAAAATACTCGATCAAATGGAAAGCCGCACGTTTTATCACTTTTAACGAACACTGCTGCGATTAGATTGCGGTGCCAATCTAATAGCCTAAAGTTCCAGAGCTGGGATGACCAGGCCGCAGATTGCCACGAACACTCATCTGCCATTATTCTGCTAAATATGCACACTGTTCATTCCTATCAGTGCCTCAGAGTAGGGATTGAATAGCCCGAATGCTATGATGATCCAGTGTGTTACGTACCAGTAGTATCAGAAAATTTATAAACCAGGGGAATGGCATGCTAAAGAAGAAAGTTATCTAACTCCCCAGCTACTTCCCATCAATATTCAGGCAGGCTGTTACACTCTGTACGACTCGGCAAGTTGACCGTGTGGTTAGCGGTGCGCAGCTGTGAGCTTGCATCCGAGAGATAGTGGATTTGAACCCCATTGTCGGCAGCGCTGAAGATGGTATTCCGTGGTTTCCTACTTTCACACCAATCAAATGCTGGGCCTGTACCTTAATTAAAGCCTAAGGCACTCCTAGCCCTTTCCTATCCCATCGTCGCCATAAAAGCTATGTATGTCGGTGCGACGTAAATCAAATAAAACATACTCTGTACGCAGCAGTAGTCCTATTTACCGGAGATTTGGGGCAACAGAAGACAAAGCACATCACGACAAACAATGGTCAACGTAATGTTATTGTTGATCAATGTTAGGAGCTTTCTATATTGTAGGCCTTCACATTTAGTTTTCTTTCGACTCTGTGATTTGTAAAATATTTTATACCGTAAAATGTAGTTTCTTATTCTCCGGCTTACATAGCGATTTCCACTAAATACTGTTTTCCCATTTTCTCGTTACTCGGCGCTGATATGGACTTAGTAACAAAAATCCAAATTCATGAATATCTTGGTGATCATAGCCAGTACGGTAACAATGTATAAGACATGAATAATAGGAAATGTAATACTAACCTTAGTTATCTAGCATTCATCGATTGGACCTCTAATAAGAAATATTTGAGAATTACATTTTAGGCCTTCCCCTAAACTACCATTTCACTCAGCCTGAATAAAATAATTTACAGCCTAGACTATAGCGACTTATTTCCTGACCTTGCATACCGATTTTCATCAAGATAGGACTACTAATAACAACAATATTTCAGAATTAAATTTTAGGCCTTCCCATAAACTACCATTTTTCTCAGCGTGAATACAATTATTGGTAGCCTAGATTGTAGCAACTTATTCCCCAACTTTGCATACCCATTTTCTTTAAAATACGACCACTAATAACATAAATATTTGAGAATTCAATTTTAGGCCTTCCCCTAAACTACCATTTCACTCAGCGTGAGTAAAATGATTTATAGCCTAGATTGTAGAGGCTCATCCCCCAACTTCACATACCGATTTTCATTAGACCACTAATAACATAAATAGTTGAGAATTCAATTTTAGTCCTTCCCCTAAACTACCATTTCACTCAGCGTGAGTAAAATGATGTATAGCCTAGATTGTAGAGGCTCATCCCCCGACTCCACGTACCGATTTACATTACATTCTCTTCAACCGTTTTCTCGTGATGCGTGTACATACATACATACAGACAGACAGACAGACAGACAGACAGACAGACAGACAGACAGACAGACAGACAGACAGACAGACAGACAGACAGACAGACAGACAGACAGACAGAAATTACGGAAAAGTAAAAAGTGCATTTTCTTGTTACTATGGACATGACCGATACAGAAATACCATTATTTTCAAATTCTGAGCAATGTACAGACAAAACTCTTATTATATATATATATAGATTTACTTGTTATTTATTTATTTATTTATTCATTTATGAACTCATTTACTTATTAATTAATTTATTTATTTATTCATATCTTTATTGACATATGTACTTATTTATTTACTTATTCATTTACTGATTTATTGAATATTTATTTATGTATTTATGTCTTTCTTTATTTATTTCTTTATTAATTAATTTATTTAGTTATTTATTGATTTATATAATTATTTATTTATTTATATATCTATTTATTTATTTACTTATTCATGAAGTAATTTATTTATTCATGTCTTTATT
>NC_090278.1:36237675-36317675 GCF_040414725.1 Anabrus simplex
ATGCTTCTCATCGAAGTTTCCTCTTTCTGTAACCGTTTGATATACAAGGCTGTGGTTTTCACTAATCTGTTCCAGAGTTATGTGTGAAGAAGTTGCCGGCACTGTCACAACAAAACTATGAACAAGGCTGTGTAAATATAAGAGTGAAGATTGTGTCTTACTTTGAACTCAGTTTGTGAAAATTAACTTCTTTTTTCACATGTCTGACCCATTATCTCATGAAGTATACAAGCTAAGGAGAACATTTATGAGAGAGTTATTTTATGTCTTAATGCAGCTACTGAACTAGAAAAAAGTATTTCCCTTGAGTGGTTTCTAATTTAGACCAAATTTTAATGACCCTTTCTGCTACAACATGGAACTTTAAAGAAATGTAAAGCTGTTCACCGAATCCACTTCAGTCTAGTTCAGTATCCAGGAGAAGGTTTAGGGTGTTGTTGTTTGAGTCATCAGTCCATATACTGGTCTGATACAGCTCTCCATTCCACCCTGTCCTTTGCTAACTTTTTTATTTCTACATAACCACTACATCCTACATCTGCTCTAATCTGCTTGTCATATTCGTGTTTCGGTCTACCCCTACCGTTCTTACCACCTACACTTCCCTCAAAGACCAACTGTACAAGTCCTGGGTGTATTAAGATGTGTCCTAACATTATATCACTTCTTCTGGTCAAATTTATCCAAATCGATCTCCTCTCACCAATTGTATTCAGTATCTCTTCATTCGTGATTCTATCTATCCATCTCACTTTCAGCATCCTTCTGTAACACCACATTTCAAAAGCTTCTATTCTCTTTCTTTCTGAGCGAGTTCGATTTTGATTATCAGTGGTAAAAATTTCAAAATTTAATACTTCCTGCGACATTGAGATATGTTTTCTGTCAACTTAACATTGTCAAGATAGGGTTTTCCCATTCCCCTTAAAATGGTAGACAGTCAACTTTTACCGCTCTGTCAAAATTCCCTCAGAGAGCATCAAACACTTCCCGTGTTGTAGCTTACTTTTTCAATTTTTATGCATACCTCACTGCCCTCACCGCTATAGTCCTTAAACCCAGGTCTAAATATTTTTCTGCGGACCTGCCTCCCTTCCCATACTTCTAATTCCCAATCACCGTTACTGAACCCGCACAATGGTTCTAATATGAAATTCGCATAAACATTGGGGTTAAGGCCTATTTAGAACCCCTAGAAATTATGCTGGTCTTGCTACATTATGGAGGAAAGGGGTAAGATGACACTTTCAAATTAGTTTCCGTTCTAATCTATTAATGTCTAAACATCCGGACTCTAGCAATGTGTCTTGGCGTTGCTCTACGGTGTCGAAGAATGGACACTAAGAGCTTTGTCAATGAACCGATTGTAGGTCTTTGAAATGTGGAGATACCGCAAAATCACGTCACCAACGAGTACTCAGGTCATGCAGTGAAATCATGTGAAGGTTTAATCTTCACCAAATGCATGAATGTAGTCTAATTCAGTTATTTATTCAGAATCGCTAGAGTTCGTCTGTCACGTTTATTCAAATCCCAGATCATTCTGGGCGCTTTTTCCATTCTTAATTAAATTCTGGCTTCTCCTAGAAGCTTCCTTAACGCGAGACTCACAATTCATCAGCTCTTTGTTTTGTCCCACACAATAATTCGGCGCTCCCGTAACATTAACTTCTATTGCGCGCAGCTTCTTTGCAATCTGGATCTTCATTCTCACCATAACATATGGAAAATATGAAACGATAGAAAGTGAGATTAAAGTTCATTTAATTGGATTGATTTAATTAATGATGACACACTCAGTACGCTCTCGACAATGAATGACGGGCTTCGTTATAGCTGCATGTTCGTGGGAGAATATAATATGAATTTATGTTGCTATATGTCACTAAATAGCATTTTACGCCACATTTTTCACAGTCAATAATTCGGTTTCAAATTGAATGCATAATCTGTGAATTTGGGCGAGAAAAATGCTAAGAGAAGAGGAAATAGTCAGTGCAGAAGTCAATATAAAGAAACATGATAGAAAAATAGATGAACTGGGGGACACTACTCGTGTGTTTGAAGATTGCTAAATTCTAGCGTTTTGAATACAAATTTTCAAATTTTGTGCCCAGGCTTTTTAATTTAAATGTCGTTAACGGATACAGTTTACCACACCAAGCAATAATGTGATAGCTTTTGAATCACTTATTAGGTACCATAAATCAGTTAGTGTGTAGCGTCTACCACTTTTAAAATCCGTATTTAATATTATTAGACAAACAAATAGGTTTAAATGACTTTTTTCAGTTCACGGTAGTCTCAAAGAACATAGCAATACTTGTGCACTATTCAAAATACTTCCATGCTGTCAGTGGTATGTAAATGTACAATTTTTCACCCCTACAATCATAGATGATACATTGAATTCTGATCCGTATACTTGATTCGTGAAAAGTGTAACGTGAAGTGACTTATAGCAACAGAATGCCTTACTACATCCTCCAACGAACATGTAGCTATAAACAAGCCTATCAAAATTGCAGGCGAGGATTTTAAATTACTGTTATTCTTAAACCCGTAGAATCCAAGGCAAGGACGTGAAGAGTGTTGAGATTAACAGGTAGGAAAGAGAAAAAGTTTGTGTGTGCTGAATAATCCATCTCTGTGGATGTACCAAATGCACCTTTGTATTAAACAAAGTTTTAGAACCATTGTACTTTGTTCGCTGTAGTTTTTAGTAGAACAGCGTGATAAAACCAGTGTCCATGTTAGAAAGGAGGGAATGAGGGAAGTGCATGCATAAAAATGTGTAACTTAACAGCCGAGACATAACCTAGACCTGAATATCATGTGCACTCATAAAGGTATGAAACTTTGATATTATCTCAACCTCTGCCTCGGTTTTCTAGACAGTATATCAGGCTGTAAAGTTTGAACTTTCCAAGCCGCCTACGTGATGTACAATAAAATATAATTCAGGAATATAATATTCTCCTTTAGTACCGAAACGTATAACATGGTAGACCTAAAGTGGGATAGATCTGTTTTTCACTAAAGCCTTGAGTACGAAGAAAATGAAGAAGAAGAACAATAAACAAGTAGCATTGAAGATCATTTGTGTCTTGGACTGCCAAGGCAATTGCCGCCCTGCCACACGGCCTGCAGATACTGGGATGCGGCGCAGTCAGCTTAACAATCTGCAAACTTTCCATTAACTTAAGGAAGTTTCAAACAGCAATGGGCTGTTAATATCTGGCAGTTATAGTTATAAAGATGATTATAACAATCTAAAACATATGCATAACCCGTATTGAACATACAACCCGCAATACACACGTGTGGTAAGAGATGCATAAACAAACTAAGCTGCGGCTTTAGGAAAGAGAAACTACTTAATACCTGGTTGTTAGGCAACTTGGTGTACACAACTGCTATGGGTGTGCATAAACAAACTACGTCGTGGTGCTAGTAACAGCAAGCAACTCCTCCCATAGTCTCTGGAGAAGGAGAAGGCGGTGAATGCACCGTGTAGATTATAAGACTTCACCAAATAATCTCAGAGCGTTGTTGAAAAATAGCCACAACATACCTTACTTAAATTCGCCTGCACGACAGAAGACTAGCAGATATGATATTTCCATGCCATAGCTACACTGTACGTCATTAACTCGACCGAAATCTGTCAGAAGAGATCCATTTACAATAAGGATAGTGTATATATTTTATCAAGTACAAATAGACCTGTTCTCCTCCGCAGCAATAGATGTCTTGATATGACTCTCGTAGTCACATTTATTTGCCTTTCCTTTGCAATACTTTAGAGAATATTTAATACTGTTGACTCATTCTTAATGCAGTTTATAACACTTCTTGTTCTTCGACTATTCCAGCGTATCTAGATCTTAACATTTTCAGACGATGTTGACCGAGATATTGCACCATGCAATTGTCAGAGACTGAATATTGGTTTGGATAAGTAGATGCCCACTTTTTCAAGAGTTTGTCCCTGGGCTTTATTAATGGTCATACAGCAGGCTAGTCGACTTGATACCTTCCCGTTTGGGCGTACGTCCACAATTTTCTCCTAGCAGGATGTAAGTTATTAGGGACGTTCTGCTATCTGTTGAGCATATTCAGAAGCTGGAGAAGGTCAGAGAATCAAAGAGTATCTAGCAGAGAATGCTATTACTCTATGATTGTAGGAAGTGAACAGTCTCTGGCTTGACAGGTAGTAATCAAACATGGCTGCATGCAATCACATTACTAAGGATGAAAATTCTATCAGAATATTAACTAAAGTGTTAGTCGCTTAGCAACGTGCTAAGTACAGAATGAATTGCTGGATGGGGTAAGATTTTGCCGGCAAATTATTGGAGTTGTAATTTTAGGATTACTCAAATTTCTCTGAACTTAGAGACCAGTCAATGTCTAATGACTCACCGGCAGGTAATTCCGGAGAGAATAAAAAGGGAGTGAAGCAAATCTGTCCAGTAGAACGGACGGACGGATATATCTGTTTTTAGTAAACTTGTTAAATATATATACAAGGTTGAAATTATGTATTGGGTCGATGCATAAGTTCATGCGGTTCTTACATTATATATTTTATTTTATTTTACTGTCACTGTCACGAACGGTAACTCACAATTACAATCACTCAGCGATATGTTCACCTCCACTGTCTATGATCTCCTGCCAACGCTCAAGTAGCAGTTGAATGCCTCGCCTGTAGAACTGTTTTGGCTTTGACTGGAATAAATCTGTTAGCCATTCGTCAAGAGAAGCTTCGTCAGGAAACACTCGCCCATGAATTTGGTTAGAAAGATATAAAAAATATTTAAATCTGATGGGGCAAGGTCAGGGTGGTACGGAGGATGAGGAAGAGGTTCGCAGCCAAGTTCAGCAATCACACCTATGTTAATTTGCGCTGTATGCGGGCGAGCGTTTATCATGGAGCAATAAGCAATAACAGTACAGACAAACGGAAACAGGTTCAGCTATCACATCAAGGAAGAAGTGGCAAATGCCATATATGCCATGACAGCATCCAGAATACACAGAAAATTTCATTGGAAACTGTGTTGAAAGTGTTTAAGCGAAAGATCTCACCGATATTAACCTACGGCCTGGCACTAATCTGGGACCAACTGCAAAAGAAAAACATCAAAGTAATTGAAAAGATAAAAGCTACATTTCTGAAAAAAGCATTGGGAGTCTCTAAGTTTACCCCATCACGCTTGGTCTACCTACTGGCCAGAGAACCCTTCTATATTGAAGATCTAAGGCTTGAATTATCATTGCCCACGCCAGGAGCATACCAGAGCCTATTAAAGGAACTTCAGGACAAAAGGGAACATATATGGCTAGATTTCTTCTCCACAGACGCGATGATCAACAGGGAATGGATAAAAACTAACTATAAACTAGGCACACTATGACTCTCTTTGAGAGTCCATGGTTTCTACTACAAAATCTGCAGGAGAGATACCTACCATGACCCCAGTGAACTGTGCCAGTGTAAACTCTGTGGCGACCAATGCGAGAGATACCATGTGATAAAGTGCAAAAGCAGACAAATCTCGCTGACAAAATTATGTAATAGTTAAGTGCTATATAAACTATAGAACTATACATTGACCACTATGGCTATAATTGTATTATTATGTGGCCATTGGCTGCATTCAATATTATTATTATTATTATTAATAAAACTGGTAGTTGTGTTTCTCTTTTGTTGTCAATAGCAACGGCAAGCCGTCTTAGCTGGTCACTATACACAGCAGTGGTAATCGTTACGTTTTTCGTAAGAAGTTCAGTTCATAGTGAAAAATGACATCTTTGTTCCACCAAACATACAACATGATTTTCTGTGGATGGACACCTTCCTTGGCACGGGGAGTTGATTATTTTGATGGGCTGAGCCACTCTTACCTCTTCTTCATGTTGACATAAAGGCACCATTTCTCGTCACTGGTGACAATGTTCGAAAGTAACTTCGTGCCTATCACAATGCACCTTTGATTAACGCGCTATGTAGAGTTGTAGAAAGTGAGTTCTACCATGGAGATATAACTTTTCAGGATCCATGTCCGTACAACATATTTTCTTCTACTACTTGTGAGGAAGACGCCTTCAAAGTTTGGACATAACTTATTTTTACACCCCCGTATATATACACACAAGGTGGCCGTCCAGCCCTGTACTTTGTACGTACAAACGTCCCGCACGCACTAATGATGAATGGAATGCCTAATCGCTGGTTTACAAAGGAGCGCTACAACGTGCTATAAATACGAAGTACAGTCATTAAGTTCTGAGGCTGACCGTATAATGGCGCTGTGGTGCACTATAGCACATAGGTAGCGGCGTGGTATGGTACTATGTTAGTCTCTCGAACCTGTTGAGTGCATGCACTGAAAACAGACGTACGGTCGTTGTTGTGACGGTGATTTGAATGCGCCTGTCGGACCTTGACATGTCACAGTTTGAGCATCGGACAAACATCATGTTCTGCCAGAAATTAGGCAAAACCGCTGCTGAAACGTTTGAAATGATGCAGCAGGTTTATGGTGAGGACGGAGTGAGACGCAGTGTTGTGTTTAGGTGGCACCGACGTTTTGTAAAAGGACGGGACGGTTTGGAAGATGATGTGCGTACTGGTCGGCCACAAACGGAACGCAAGATCCAAGAAGTTGCAGCGTTGGTGCGTGCTAACCGCTCCCAGTCAGTGGACGATCTCACACCACCAATAAGGGGTCAGCCATGGTACTTGCCACAAAATTGTGACGAATGACCTCAACATGTCTCGTGCTACCCAGCACAGTGTGCTACGAATCCTGTCGCAAGACCAACGTGATGATTACATGACGATGTGTTGTGACCTCATCAGTAGTGCTGACGATGATCTGACGTTTTTCAACTGGATAATGACTGGAAACGAAACATGGTGTTTGCTTTACGATCCGCCACCTGGAAAAGTCCATCATCACCACGACACAGAAAGCCACGAGAAGACAGGTCAAAAGGCAAGGTTATGCTGAAACTGTTTTTTGATTCAAATGGAATGGTTCACATGGAATTCCTCCCAGACGGTGCAACAGTAAACAAAACCCGCTACAAGGACATCCTTGGCCGTTTACGCGATGCAATTCGCCGTGAGCGACCCCGGCTTTGGCGTACAACGACCCTGCACATCGCTCTGTCCTTGTCTAAGAGGAACTTGCAAGGCAACAGGTGACAGTTTTCCCACAACCCTCCGTACTCACCTGACCTCGCACCATGCGATTTTTTTCTCTTTCCTCTCCTGAAAGCACTCCTACGTGGCCGCAGATTTCAGTCGTCCGAAGAGGTTATGATGGCCGCAAGAGAAGCCATACAGGACGTTGCTGCCAACTGCTTTCAGCGGTGCTTCCAGTAGCTCTACCAACGTTGGTAAACGTGCGTAACGGCCAACGGCGACTATTTTGACGGTGGATGTGATTCTGTTTAAGTGGAATGGCCAATGGCGACTATTTTGACGGTGGATGTGGTTCTGTGTAGGTGTACTCCGTGTAATGCGGCATCGTGCGCAACATACAGAGTCGTATGGGTGCCTATCCTCCAGGCGTCAAGTCTCAGAACTTCATGACTGTACTACGTATGTCGGGTATGAAACAAATAATAGTCACTTTACTAGACACGTTCTGTATTTATGAACACACCAAAGAAGCAGATAATAAAGTTTAATAATTCGTTGATTTATATACGTAGGACCACAGATATTTCACACTAATAAAGAGCTACTTGTTTTTTCCTTGAACGATCCATTAGGTCTTAATTCTAACTCATTTCGTAAAAAATATGTGTACAGAAGGCAGGCGGCTATTTGTAAACTCCTGTGCATACAGTCTGCGACCTTAGGCTACATTCCAACCAGATTCTCCATAGATTACATGATGCCTGTGGCTAAACACACCAAACATTTTAAATATATTGATGGCAATTGTAGTGCTAATCTATCAAATACCAGCCTGTTACAGAGCGTTCGAAACTGGGGCTTACTAACGCAAGGGAACGCATTAAACGGTTAGCGCTCAGCAAAATGCAGCGGGTGGCCGTCAAGTTGTTACCTCATCGTATTCTGATATAACCTACCTGCAGCTGTAATGCCCCTGTGAAAATCAGTTATTAGACATCCCATTCATCATTAGTGCATGCCGGACACTTACAAGTAGAACGTACGGCGCTTGCTGGTCACCTGGTGCATAGAATATTTGTTTAATTTCTTATCGTTGTAGATAGTTATTTGTCAATGTTCTGTCATTTTTAGAGGAATTCTGAGCTAGGATTAGCCTAATTACTTGATATACTTCCATTATTTGACAACACAGTAAAATCATTCCATTGTAGGGGGTGTTTTATTAATTTCGGCAAGGGGTCTAAATGTTGTGTATCCGCACTAAACACAACCTTATAGCAATGATCAATGATAAGTGTTAAATCTATTCACATTATGTTACAACAGAAACAACTGGTCTTAGAAATCAGCTACACTGGCGGAAAATGAAATCCCAACAACAAAAAAGAGTTGTGCCATATAAATGAAATTCGGTAGGCGTGTTTGCACATGCGAAAGATACGTCTATTCAGATTTGCGCGCTAGTCGACGAAGAGTGGTGCTGGTAGCGCCACTACGACCTTGCAAAGCAAGTTTGCTTTAAGTATGCACGGTTCATTTAGTGAGCGTTAGACATCGTTCGCTGTTGATGTTATGAGGTAGGTGTGAGTCAAACATGCCTTTAAGGAGATGATGAAGGCAGTATCAGCAGCAGTAAAACGGCTACAAGAAGGGGGATGTTCTTTCTGCGATATTGCATAAGGACGTGGCAAGGATGTATCCACAGCGCATCGGTGTCTGCAACAATGGTCACAGGAAGGTATTGCCTCAAGGTGACCAGGGTCGGGCCACACATCGGCCACTAAGGAGAGGGATGTCCACTTGGGGTGGGACATATTGCATCTGTAGCAGCTATTGGAGCTTCAGATGGCTCCAGAGTGATACAGATTACTTGAGGGACCTGTAGCGTTCGTGCCACTAACTCCGAATCACTGCCATCTAAGACTTCAGTGATATCAAGCTATAGCTCATTGGATAGCTAAGTGTGATCCTTTTCTGTCTTCCTACCGTAGTTTGAAAAGGACAAAGATCTCTGCGGGTAGACCTACACCAGGGTTATGGTCTGGCGAGAGTTTGCCTTGGACACCAGGAGTCTGTTTGTTACCCAAGGACCTTAACAGCGGATTTGACTGAACCGATTGTGTTTTCATTCATTCGCAGTATTCAGGGTGGTGTTTTCCAACAGGATAACACTCGTACTCATACCGCTATTGTCATCAAACATCCTCTACAAAGTATCGACCAGTTGCCTTGGCGTGCGAGATTTGAGCACGTATGGAACATCAGGGGACGATAAATCGAGCGTCATCCAACACAAGTATTAACTGTTGCTGATTTGACAGTCCAAGTGCAATAGGCGGGGAACTCCATCCCAAGAAATGACATACGGCACCTGTACGACATGATGCATGCACGTTTGCGTGCTTGCATTCAAAATCGTGGCGACTAAAGCGCTAATGTACAACCATGTCAGACGTTTTCTCGCCCATACTCGAACCTTTGAATGGAAGCTTTAATCAAATATACAGACAATTGCTTAGCCTTCTTGGTGTTGGGATTTCGTTTTCCAACCTTTCTTGAACATATTAATTGGTTTCACCGTTGTTTCAGTATTCACTCAATGATAATTTTTCCCGAGCATAGGTTCATAGAGAGCTTTATTTATGAGTTGTGTCAAATTTATCAGCGTAAGGATGCGTTATGGTACAAGAGTTCATTGTACTGCAGATTGGCTTTGGATAAAAATCTATGGATTATATTTTTAATAAACTGTGTTCTGGCTAGAATTCAGTATAGAATAATCTGATCGATCACTCCGCTCTCATATTGGCATCTCGACTCTCACAGTTGCCCTACGGCACACTCGTTTTCAGGTGGCTTTGAAATGCCTTCCCATATCATCGCAGCGCGAGGCCGTTCCGTTGCCTGGTTACCGACCTGTAGAGCTATATCTCTAACAAGCTGCTATAACATAAAGAGAGGCAAAATATTGCTATCATCCCACAAAAATCACTCCAGTATTTGTCTACTGCAAACCACTGCTTCAGATGAAGAATCGGAAATATTTAGCTGTAATACCTTGTACCATGTCCTCAGCGCTTCGTGCATATGTACATAATTGAAGGGATTATTTCTAAAGTGACGTAAATACGAAATTGATGATTTTTCATCTTTTGCTTTCATAAAATACTTCACAGGTTTTCTCGTCGTATAGCGAGGCATTAACTGCTTTGCAGTCTCTAATCTTTACAATCAGAACACAAACTTGTAGTACTCTCTTCGGCATCGTGTTGTTATTTTGAAACGATATTGGAAGACAAATTCCTTGATTGAAACTCGATGAGAATTCAGTGTGTACGTTGTTCCAACCCGGTCAACAATTACATAATGGTAAGATAGCTGAAGACAAGTTGCACGTTATTCGGCAAGAGTAAAAAATACAGGCATGAAATGAGTCAAGAGTGTGTTGGTGATGTTAGAAAAGGCTTACTGAATTCAGCAAAGGAATCACTGAGCCGTTTGAGACACGCTAAGCAAATGACAAGTATCAGAGAGTTTCAGAAGAATCGCCCTTACGAGCATTTAGGAGTTGAAATATTAGCTCTGAGAAAAGCCCACAGTCACTCTGTTATCCAGAACATATTTGCTACATAGTAATCAGATACGCTTTGCTCAGGTGTGTGCGGTGTTCATCCTGTCGGTGAGCTCCCCGCCGGTTCGCCACGAGCGCGTGCCTCGTTTTGTTTCATTCCCGTCCTTTGTTTTGTGTGCGGACGCATCCCTACCAGCTGACCTTGTACACGTATTTCATCACCTCCCTAGTCGTGTGCGTTTTGATCTTCCCTTAAAGGGTATTAGTGCTCATGATCTTTCAAAGACAACATGTACGGTTCACATGTCTTAACTCACTCAGCTTCTGCAGTTAAAAGACGGTTTTAACTCAGATATGCCGACCGTACTTTGAAAATACAGCGGACACTCTATTACTGTTTGTCAGTCAGTGCTGCTGGCTATAATTAGTTCGGTTTAACAAAGTTGCAGTATTAGAGGGAAAGGTATGAACTTGCAGACTACACATTTTGGTTTAGCTGTGTGTGTGTGTCTGTGTGGTATGCGTTTCTAAGCAAATCCCATATTTAAATAGACTTGTAGTACCACTATGCTGGCCTAGGTCATACGTTTTCTATTGGAAAGGATCTAAGCCACAGGTCTGATACTACTGCCATCACACTGTAGAGTGCGTGCAAGTCGCCCGTTGTGGATCAAGTAAATGAATATTGAATTTTTACGATCGCATTGTAATCTAAATCGACTTTCAACCTATTAGGTCGTTGTGGTTCTCTTGTGAGGTCATGGGTTAATCTTGAAGGAGCATTTTCTCCTTTTTGCCAGGCAGAGAACTTTTTTAAGATACTTGGCTTCACTGTTTGTAGTGTAGCTAGGTTAACCTTCGATCGGTGTTCTGTTTGTAAGTAGATTTTTTCTCTTAGCGGCATCTAAGTTAATAGGATCGCTCTGCAATCTGTTGAGTGTATTTGAAAGCAAGGATAGGTTATAGAATCAAAGAGTATCTAGCAGGGAATGGTATTCTTCCATGATCAGAGGAAGTGTATACTCTCTGGCTTGACAGGCAGTAATCAAACATGGTGCATGCAATCACAAAACTATTCATTAATAAAAGTGTTAGTCGCTCAGCAACCTGCTAAGTTCAGAATGTATTGCGGGTTAGCGTAAGCCTTCGTCTGCAGTTATTGAAGTGATGAATTAATGAATTAATTTTATGATTACTCAAAGTTGGATGAACTTAGAGACCTATTAATGTCTCATAATTCACCGGCAGTTAATTCCTGAGAGAATAAAATTAAAGTGAAGTAAATCGATCCAGCATAACGGACGGACGGATATGCCAAAGCTGTGTTTAGTAAACTCTTTTAATATATACACTAGAGGCCCCGCACTGCTCCGCAGTATTCGTTATAAATAGGTCAGATAACTCGTCTTGATATGCCTGTCGTTTTGTCTGCCCATTTCAATGGTTTTATGAACATGTAATAAGAAGCGCGTTATGGCATGCCGCAGTTCGTAGTCTTAATTCATCCATTTTGACGTCATCATGTCTGTTTGGTAAATGTCAAATCATCCTGCATTTCTGATGTAAAGCTTTGTATTCTGTCGCAGAAGGCAAAGGAAATTTTAATCGCAGTTCTTCTACTGTATATAGAACGGAAGCTCATAGGTTAGCCTTGAAGGAACGTATTCTGCAATCCAGAGAACATTTCAAGATACATGGCCTTCACTCCTAGTATTGTAGCTTGGTTACCCTTCGATAGGTGTTCCCACAAGACATGTCATGATGAGGTCTGATTGTACGTAGACTTTTTTTCTCTCAGCAGCATGTAAGTTATTAGCAACGCTCTGCCATCTCTTGAATATCTTTGAAAGCTCGGAAAGGTTAGAGAATCAAAGAGTATCTAGCAGGGAATAGTATTCTTCCATGATCAGAGAAAGTGTATACTCTCTGGCTTGACAGGCAGTAATCAAACGTGGCTGCACGCATTGACATTAGTAAGCATGAAATCACATACATCATAATATTAATGAAAGAGTTAGTCGCTTAGCAACCTGCTAAGTACAAAGTGTATTGCGGGTTAGGGTAAGCCTTCGCCTGCAATTACTGGAGTGACCTCGTAATGATTTGATTTTATGATTATTGAAAGTTGGCTGAACTTAGAGACCTATCAATGTTTCATGATTCATCGGCAGATAATTCCGAAGAAAATAAAACAAAATGAAGAAAATCGGTCCGGACTGATTTGCCAAAGCTGTTTTATTTTATTTTTTTTTGCTAGGGGCTTTACGTCGCACCGACTCAGATAGGTCTTATGGCGACGATCCAAAGCTGTTTTTAGTTAACTCTTTTAATATATAGGTTTTCTTTGAAGTTCAGGTTTACCTGTACTAACCCAGGCATTAGATCAATAATATATCAGAAAATCATGAACTCACTCAAAAAATAATACTTTATGCATACCTGGGTTAAAAAATAACTTAGTGGCCTGCTGCAAAAATAGCATCGAAGAAAGACTAAAAATTTAACTGATGATAAATGAAGCGTGAAAAAGTAACGGAAAATATACTGAACTCCGGAGAACCATCTATTTGCCTTAAACTTACACTGTACATATGAAATATATTAATCTAGGCAATTTATACAGTTTTCACAATGAATTCTGTACGCAAGTCTATCACATAAAGCTGGTCGTATAATGCTCGGCAATTTTCAGTATGCCGAAAATCTGAAATGAAGACTTCCTATGAATTATCCCCGAAATCTTAAAACAGTAAGGATCTAATCCTGGAATGTGGATGCGGTTAGCATTATACTGACTTACATGTCGTGTAATCGTTGCCATGCAGCATCATACCTTTAAGTACGTCGTTTACTTGAGGCTGTGGAAAATAAACCAAACTATTTTGCCAACACGAATTAAAATGTCCATTTACCATTCCGCAGCGAAATGTCGTACTTCGCAGTGCATGCAGATTTCATTTTAAAATCCTGCTGTGAATAATTCAATTAATTTTTTGAAATAGACTATCCTGAGATGGATTTCTTTGTTTCTCGGTTATTAGAAGCAATATGGAGCAACACCTATCATTCTGGCGATAAATTAATTTCACAGAGCTCTCTATCGGCTTGATATAGAAAGATCAGTGATTACAACCTTCTAGAGCCATCTACCGGTGAATACAGCGAACTGAAATGATCTAACGAGCGTGTTATTTGAATAAATTTATTTCTTACGCAAATAAAGGACTTAATTAGATAAATAATATTTTTCCAGTAATCCTGGGATGGAGATCTTTCTTCTGATGTATAATACATAGGCATTAGATTTGCAGTTTTCCCACAATATTGGGTTACATGTTCATATTATATATATATTGCCGCGTGTAAGCGTTCCAGTCTAAAACAGACCGAAATCTGCATAGTGAACTTCAGGAAACTGTAAATATCCGAACTAAGAAGCCTACAGAACGGCGTAGGATCCTCACCGAAAAGAAGACATACGTCATCGTTTGGAAAATTCTCCTTAAAAAATCTCTTCGCCGTCTTGCACATCAAGTGGGAATTCCATATGGGACTGTGCGAAAGCCTACTTAAAGCCGTACAAAATAACTGTGACAAATGTTTTTCAGCCAGGGAACACTGTACGTAGACTCACATTTTGTCAGCAGAGTTTGGGAAATGTATCCAGTGGACAAATAGACCTACGAGGCACGGTTCCATCTCCATGGTTATATTTTTATACAAAAAATCATCATGGAGTGCTGTTAAACCTGATTGCATATGCGGGCACTCAACCATAACGCAAAAATCGGTGTGCTTAGTAATATACTACCGTCTTTAGTCTAGTAAGGCACCACCAGTTCAGGAGGATGTCAGACAGCAAGACAGATACTAGATACTCTACATCAAGCAACTCTTGGTAGAATACGTCAATAAACAAATTGTGAACGTTTCAAGCTCCTACATGTAGTAAAGGCTGAGGAAAGGTACAATAAGGAAGGAAAAAGTAAAATGACCGTAAAACAGCCTCCACAGCTCCATAACTCGGTTCATCTTCCTCCCCTACAAAGTGGTTCAGCAGTTTTCTTCTGGCAACTCTATGTCGTTTTATGGCTTTCTTGTTTGAATTCTATAAATTTCGGAGCCTTTCCTTGTCGCATCGAAGCATGGTTTCATCAGTTCGACTCGCGACATCCAATCCCAGTTTTTCCAAAACCTTTACTTTTCCTTTATGGTATGCTTTCGTAAATTGGTCGAGTCAGCAATGTATATGGGGTAGTCAAATGAAAACCGAACATCCGCCATAACACACATTCCGCGTTAACGGTGGTACTACTGTTTTACGTATCGATTCTGCCATCGCTGTGGTAGAAGAACTGCATAGTGAAAACTCACAGGTGCACGCAGGTGTTGGCTTATTTCTTTGTTGGAGCGTGGACTGGTCTGGTGTGTTCGTCCAGCTGTAGAAATGGAGGCAAGCAAAGAAGAGCAGAGAAGAGCGATTGCAGCGAGTCCTCTCAAAACCATTCACTTACATACTACGATCCTGGAAATGGTCGAACAATGGTTTTCATTGGTCAGCTTTGAAAGACGCCCTTTCCCCGTCGTGGGCGTGAATTTATTCGCTGTTGACGATTAAGATGCCAGATGCCATACCACCTGGACTACATTTACGAAATAAAAAACATACGCATCTACCCAGGATCGACCACTCGACTTCCTGCATGCTAACCCAAAACTCTATCCACTGCACCAACTGTATAACACGACTAATGTGGGCTGCCAGAGGTAGTTACCCTACATGTGTTTACAGTGTTGCCAGATTGCCACTCTTCAACGTCCTTTTTCTGTCGGATATACTCCCAGGACGAAATTTTGTGAGAGATTTTCTTTTGCTGGCATGTGAGGAGTCGCGCTGCGACGCCCGAGTGCGCGAATTTCAGTTCACCCTGTATATCAATTAGGGGAATTGCCCCAACATGAGGTGGAACAATGTGGAATTAAATTTAATGGAAAAAAAGCGATATAGTGTTCTCAACTAGAAGGAAGGAAAAACCTGAGAAAGGGATAATGCTTAGAAGGGAACAGTTAGGAAGGCAGAGAGTTTCTAGTACCTGGGAAGTATCAGAGAAAAAAGTGAAGAAACTATAAGGAAATGATCGTGTGTGGAAGATAAGCAGGAGTGTTCCTGGAAAGTGTCAGAAGAATGACTTGGAGCAAGGATGTCCCACAGAGAAACAAAGGAGTGATGTACGGGACGTATTATGTACCTATTCTGACGTATGCAGCAGAAACTATGTAATGAGGCAGAGAGCTGTGACTAGGATTCAGACAAGTGAAATGAAACTTCTGAGAAGCGGGATAAGAGTAACGAGAATGGATAAGATGAGTAATGAGAATGTTAGAGTTATAGTAAAGGAAGAGCCACTACAGAACAGGACAGAGGCATCTAGACTAAGATGGTATGGACACACGAAGAAAATGACAGAGGAAAGAAACGATACCGGGGACGACGCACGAAATATAGACAACAGGAAAAGGAACAAGAGGAAGACCAATAGGTAGGTGGACAAAAAGAGTGGAAGAGTGTGTTCAGAGAACAAGGGAGGACTGGACAAGGTTGAAGTGGGATAAGTGGAGGGAGGACAAGAAGAGATGGAGAGTCTTATGTTCCAAGCAGATCTGGCCAACAGCTGGAAAGTACATATGATGATGATGATCCAAATTTATCCCCTTTAATCACAAAAAATCAGAACTAAACATCTTCACTTTTCCTAATTAGCTTATGGGAAACATCTGGTTCAAATTGCAGCTGTGTAACTCCAGAAAAAGTCTGAGAATTAAATCATATAGTTAGGTGAGTTTATCCTATTTCACTCCCCTGAAGCAAATTAGATCGGACTGAAACTGGCCTACAAGGAATAACTGTGCCAATTTACATTCCTCTAGGGTTGTGGGAATTAGTGATGAGTGGCTGAATCATGACTTTCGCTTTTATACAGAGAGACTTATGATCATTTATTAACTAATCAATAGGTCTGATTTCTTTTAAACTCTATCTCCAATTAATTTATTCGCATTAGATTATTCAAGAAATCCACAATCACAAAATACTCAGTATCCCAATTCCCTAGTAAGGAACAATAATAATAGAATAACCCATTGCCTAGTTCTTGCACAAAACGACTGTTGTATCTCCACACGTCTTCTGTTAGTGTTACGATCACAGATTTCGTCTTTGGCAGACGAACAGTTTTCATGAATATTTCTCCATATCTTAGGGTGGGTCGCTGTTCTTCAACGCTGAATCATTCATGACCCCACCCACTTCAGTGTCTAGCCACTCTTCTTTTATATGTTGTCGACGTTCCATAACAACAACATCCTCGCAATTACCATACCTTCAGAAAGGTGGCAGTGAAATTGCTTCTTGCTTGAAATTCCCTCAGATATTTCAGTTCCTCGGAATGATTTCTCTACTGTAATTGAGTCCATGGTACAGGCAAATTTTTATAGGTCCCTATAATATTTCTAGTATGCATCCCACACGACAACCGCAGTCAAGGGGTTGGGAAAGTGGAGGAGCAGGAGTTTGCCGGGCATTGCCTGTCTTACACTTTGCTGTAACTCCCTATCCACGTATTTTAATTTGATTTATTTATTGAAAATGGCACACAACAGGACCATTTCTAATTACTGTAAAGTAGAATCTCGCAAATCCGACCGTCCTTTGAAGTTTTCTTTTCACAAATTTTGGAATGAGATGAGTTTTCTACAGCATTTTATTCCCTGCTTATTCCTGTCTTATCAACATACTGTGCCTCCTATCTACTGAGATAACGCACGTGTTTTCTGTCGTGCCTGAAACTCTAACATCCTTTGAGAAAGAAGGGTCTGCTTATTAAAGCAGTTTTATTGCTGGACAATACAGGGTCACATCCAGATGAGGAGGAACTAGTATGTGATGGAATTCGGGATTTATTTTTGCCCCATAACGTAACGAGTTTGATACAACCTATGGATCAGGTTGTTTTGGAATGTCTACAAATGAGTAATGCCATTGACTGCTACATCCACTCCAAGAAGCAACAAAACGTGAGGAAAACACCACGAACTTCCTCAGACAGATAACGACGATGATGTAGTGTATCGGTTAGCAGAATCATTGGACGAAGTGAAGCCAGAGACACTCAAGAAACCTGCTGTGTCTGCTGACAGTAACTACGATAACAGCAATTATGATGACATACAAAACTTGTCAGATGTAATCTCACAGTTACCTAGATGTAAACGTGCTAGTGAAATGAATTTTCGGAATGGATGAAGAGTGATTAACATACAGACGCATCGATCATTGAAATGTTTAATTAACCAACAGAAGATGGCGCGGAAGAAGTTTTAGGAGAGACGGCACAAAAGATGTTTCATAGCGAGGGTCTCTGAGTTGGACGTGGCACCACGCTACGTACAACAACAACCAGAGGCAAATCCTACCGATTCGCTGCTCTTCAAGCGATGGCGTGACATTGCTTTTTTTTGCAAGTTGCTTTACGTCGCACCGACACAGATAGGTCTTATGGCGACGATGGGATAGGAAAGGGATAGGAGTGGGAAGGAAGCGGCCGTGGCCTTAATTAAGGTACAGCCCCAGCATTTGCCTGGTGTGAAAATGGTAAACCACGGAAAACCATCTTCAGGGCTGCCGACAGTGGGGTTCGAACCCACATCTCCCGAATACTGGATACTGGCCGCACTTAAGCGACTGCAGCTATCGAGCTCGGTCGTGGCATTGTTGCACAGAAACAATGCGACATTCAGAAACAAAGGGCAATAAGGAATTTTTCAAAAAATAACCTTAATCCATGCCGTAACAATGTAATAAATGATAATGCACGTCCTTAGCTTCGATCACTGCCGATTTTTTCATATTTCACGATTTTCCCTTTCTTGCTCCGTGTAGTTCGAGTTATTCGAAATCCTCCCAATTACCTCGGATTATAGATAATATACTTTATACCTAAACTGTACTGACGATTCGGAATTAGAATTGCCAAGGAACACAAATTTATAGACAGGAAAATGTACCCGGAAAGCTTGAGGCTGAGGGGAGACATCAAACCTTTAAAAATTAGTTACAGTGGTAAGTTTATGATGTTCTCTGAGCGAATATTGACAGAGAAGACTTGCTTAGTAAAGGCTGACATTCTATCAACTAAAGTGCGGTAATAACAAGTTGGTGTTTTTATTTTGAAATTTTCATTCAATACTACACATTAAATATTCCAACCAAGGAGCAATTACACGTGGATTACGATTAAAAATGAATATGGCGTGATTATAAAATTTAAAATGCCATTTAGAATTCGACTACACACTAGCAAGTAACGGACCCCAGATAGAGCTACACAGTCATATTGACTGAGTGAGAGGGCCAGATTGACGGTGAATCATACCACAGCGTCCATGGCCTTGGAAAGAATATACCCTTGCTACCCTTCCTCATAGCACTGCGCGAGTCTCCACTACTTGTTGTGGCGCTATAAAAATCGGTTGGCCGCAATGAGTGATATTTTGTCTGAACTTTCGCTTAATATTTCCTTAATAATTAAATAAATTGATGGAATATAATAGGCGATAAGCAATATGATTTTCATTAATTGCTTACATTATATAATCCATAGTTTCAGGTGGCTAAAATGGAATGAAAATTGAAATTTTCTCCACTCGCTCCTCCCCCCTCATAATCAAACTATGTACCTAAACAAGTTTCTTATACAAATGTATCAAATATATCATTTCTAAGGCAATGAAAAAACAACACAAATACATATTCAAACAATTGAAATGGTAGTTTAGATTTACAAGCGGGCATGCGAAAAATCACAGGAATTATCTTAACACTAAACCAAAATCTGTATCTCTTTTCTGTGTGTCAATATTATTATTATCACACTAAATTTAATTTTAGGAATACCCTATAAACGCAGACGCATATTTACACGCACAATTATATTCAACCACGAATGAAGAGACTCCACTAACAGTTGTCTATTTAAAAATCTCTCACAGCATGACTCCAGCTTATCCGTCTTTACCTGGACGGATGACATTCCATAACTTTAGATTGACAGCCGTTCTTACTTTCACTTCATCTCGCAGGTCCAGTCACCCCGCACAGCAGGTGCGTGCAGACAGCTAGGTTTGAACACAGGGCTGATTCCGCCACAATACACGACTGTTCCTTGATTCCAGTACAGAGAAAATCTATAGTCTACAGTACTTCGCTCAGCACACGAAGATACTCTGACTCCGGTGGGACACAGACAGCAACCAGCACTACAGCCGTCAAATTTCAATCCACGGTGGTACACACACAGTACTCCACGGCAGTACTCTGTGCAGTACCCGCCGATAGTCGGACATCGGTGGAACACTGAAAGCAGCCACACTTCTGCCTCCCCAGTCCAAACTACCGAACTCCAACTCTGATAGCCTCCTGTTTATATCCTGATGTATGAGTAATAGAAACTTCATGGCACGGATAGAGGCGGAACATTCTCGATGCACCATCCAGAAAGCGATTGGGGAAACCAGACGAAGGGAACAATAGAGGAGAGACCGCGATATGACGTAAGGCTAGCTGGGAAATCCCCAGGCTGACCTTTATGTTTTCTTATATATATATAAATAATATGAGTAAAGGAGTGGAATCGGAGGTAAGGCTTTTTGCGGATGATGTTATTCTCTATAGAGTGATAAATAAGTTACCAGATTGTGAGCAACTGCAACGTGACCTCGAAAATATTGTGAGATGGGCAGCAGGCAATGGTATGTTGATAAACGGGGCTAAAAGTCAGGTTGTGAGTTTCACAAATAGGAAAAGTCCTCTCAGTTTTAATTACTGCGTTGATGGGGTGAAAGTTCCTTTTGGGGATCATTGTAAGTATCTAGGTGTTAATATAAGGAAAGATCTTCATTGGGGTAATCACACAAATAGGATTGTAAATAAAGGGTACCGATCTCTGCACATGGTTATGAGGGTGTTTAGGGGTTGTAGTAAGGATGGTAAGGAGAGTGCATGTAAGTCTCTGGTAAGACCCCAACTAGAGTATGGTTCCAGTGTATGGGACCCTCACCAGGATTACCTGATTCAAGAACTGGAAAAAATCCAAAGAAAAGCAGCTCGATTTGTTCTGGGTGATTTCCGACAAAAGAGTAGCGTTACAAAAATGTATCAATGTTTGGGTTGGGAAGAATTGAGAGAAAGAAGAAGAGCTGCTCGACTAAGTGGTATGTTCCGAGCTGTCAGCGGAGAGATGGCGTGGAATGACATTAGTAGACGAATAGGTTTGAATGGCGTCTATAAAAGTAGGAAAGATCACTATATGAAGATAAAGTTGGAATTCAAGAGGACAAACTGGGGCAAATATTCATTTATAGGAAGGGGAGTTAGGGATTGGAATAACTTACCAAGGGAGATGTTCAATAAATTTCCAATTTCTTTGAAATCATTTCGGAAAAGGCTAGGAAAGCAACAGATAGGGAATCTGTCACCTGGGCGACTGCCCTAAATGCAGATCAGTATTGATTGATTGATTGATTTGATTGATTGAACAATCCTTTCAAGGAAATGCCGTCAGCGCAAACACGTAACAGTATTGTAATAATTACATATTATGATGAGCGGTGAATTACAGTTTGTATTAATGTTTAGACGTTATTCCTGAAAGTTAGTGAAGTACGGTGGAATTAAACTTTAAACTCAGAGAATATTTCTCAAATAGTCACTGATGAAGTTGATAGAGGAATCACATTCAATAGGAAGCAAATAAACAATATTCACCGTGTAGATTACACCGTGATACTTGCTTCTTTCAGTGAGTTTGGCCTTAAAATTAACATTTAGAAGACAAAATTCCTGGTAATCAGCAGGCAGAAAATCAGCAACGTTCTTATCATATTGGATGGAGAATCAATAGAAATGGTGTTACACAAGTAGCACAGTGTAACAAGTAACACTGTTCCTGAAATACAAACATCTTATGTAGAACCCCGGTTCGTTGTCGTGTCGTGGGGTGTTACTGGTGCTGCTTTTCGGTGTCGAAAGTTGGGTTGCAAATACTTCGTCAATGAACCTACTGCTGGCCTTCGAAATATGGATGTACCGAAGAAATTTTAAGATCCTCTCGGTACACAACGTCACCAACGAGGAGGCACTCCGTCCAGCCGGGAAATCTTGTGAAGTATTAACCATTACAAAGCAGGAACTCAGCCTTCTTCGGTTACATCTTCCGAAATGACAGATAAAGTTGCATACAACTGATCGTAGAAGATAAGACAGAATGGAAAAATGGACGCGTAACTTCAACGTGTGTGGTTCGACATTCGTAATACTTCAACTTTAATATGGGACACACAAAAGAGGAAATCGTATTCCATGACTGTCGTGAACAATTTGTGAGGTGGCAGGACATTTCACATCCCTTCAAATACACTAAACTCATTCATAAGGATTCATGTATATCATGAAGGAAATAGTTATGTCAATTTAGTCTGGGCACGTCGATTGCTTCGTATTTGGCGGGTACATGAGTCCGTTTGCATTGCAATCCATATAGCAGGAATAGTCAGCCTAGGAAGGCCACTACTTGCTCTACAGCAGCGATGACAGTCGTGTCTTTGCACTGGAATGGTTAGGAGTTAAGCCGGCAACTTTTCCATGAATGCCGTTACGTGGCTAAGCATACCTTCCAGGCGTTCTAAACTGCGACATGAATGGTATGAATGGACTTCTATCCCCGCCAGATACTTCTCAAATGTGTTTGCAAGAGAGAAATATCAAATATTAACGTATTATTTCCAAGAAGCTGAAGGGAATGAATACATGAAAAGTTACAGCAGCACATCTACTCCCTGTCGGTGCCTGCTGCATGCCTGTCATCAGTTTGATACCTCAGGCACAAACGTACTGTCTCCGCATGTTTTATTATTTTCTCATTAAAATAATGGATTGCTTTAAATAAAATCATCCGTCATGGTTGACACAGAAAATAGTACTAAATATAACACGATGTAATTTATACCCATCATACAGCACCTATTCCAAACCGAAAATGTAAAAGAAATATAATTAAGATTATCATAAAATATATACTAAAAAATTTGAACATTTACAAATAAGAAGTGTTTATTTTGTTTGCACATGAGTTATTTACTGGTTATAATATATTCATTTATTTACACACACTCGCGTCACTTACTTTATGTAGATAACTTTTGTACTTAATCAAAATAGATAAGCATTTTCATACATAACTCTCTCATTTTATTCGTTACCTGCTGCGATAAGAGAGAAGATACAAGAATTGGCAGACAGATAGACAGATGAACAGGTATGTCGACAGATAGATATCCATCCTTATTTCTTTGCTGAAATTTTGTATTCGATTTATGTGAACTTTACTTGTTTTATATAGAACACGTATTCCTGCGTACTAAAATAATCTACCTATAAAAGGTGTATCAGAACTATACCGACAAAATAATCAGGGATGTTATTCGAGTTATGTTATGAACGAAGATGAAATGGAATTGGCGAAGAATTTTTTCTTTTCAAGAAAATGAGGTTACTTTTTACTCCCGGGTGCGCGATTTAAATTGACAAGTCGCCACCGTGCTTCAGGGAAGAGAAGGGGAGGGAGGGGAAGTGGTGTTTCCTGGTTCGACTCACACAGGATTGTCCTAGTGACTTACAAGCAATATACACAGTTCGTTTATTAAACAGACGTAACTGCACACACTGTAATTAAGAAGCACTTGTCAGTCAAAGAATGAACCAGATTGTTTCTCCTCTCGTCTTTTGGTAGCTCCACGATTCTGTATTCCTTCCCTCCCAACATCGTAAATGGACTATACTGAACAAAGTAAACAATACGCTCAATTGTTTGATTATGGTAGATATTCAGCATACTCCCCTCCTGCACAGTTCACAACCTTTGGCCCTCTTCAAGATGTGTGGTGTGTCGCGAATGACCTAGAAAGCTGCTTGTATTCTTGGTACAAATTTATCTTTTCGTTCTATTTGTACAGAACAAACTGTACTCTGCCTACTTGGGACTGGGAAGCAACTGTGCGAAATGAACGAGAAACTGGTTCATTACCTCTGTCTCCTGCTTCCCACTTCCCCTCCCTCCCCTTCCCTACTCTGACACACAGCAACAGGCAGCAGCTAGCTCGCTGGCATAGCGAATACGGTAAGATCGTCAATTTCAGTCGCGCGTCCGGAAGTAAAAGAGTAACCTAATTTTTTCAAAAGAAAATATTTTCTCTGAAAATCCGATTGCACCATCGTTCTCAAAATAACAGGGATATCATACCTGACTTTTTGTCGGTATAGTTCTGATACACTCTGTATACACACCTGCTTGCTTGTCCACCTGTCTATAAGTCACTCTACCTTGCTCCTTAGTGATCTAAGTAACAAATCGAATGATAAATAAGTAATGTTTTATTTATTTCTCTATCTCTATCATTCTGTTAATAAATAATAAATAATGGACAGTTTTTCACTTGACTAATTTCTCCATATTAATAATTAATAACGTACAAATTTTCTTTACATTCAGTTTCGTTTCTTATTCAATTAAATGATTCCCTTTTCTCTATCATAATCGCTTTTTAAACAATAGTATTTATTTGTGTAATTATTCATATATTTATAAATAATTTATTGCAAGACAATCGTTATTTGTTTGTTTGCTTGCTTTCTTATTTACTTAGTTCGTTTGATCAGGTTACTTCTTTCTTTATTTGATTTCTTTGTTTGTTTGGTTCGTTGGTTCTTTTGTTCATTTGATTTATTTATATATTTATTTATTTATTTATTTATTTATTTATTTATTTATTTATTTATTTATTTATTTATTTATTTATTTATTTATTTATTTATTTGCTTGTTTATTTTTCAAATGTACGTAGGGTATAGGTGGCTCGCTGGCTAGTTTGCATTTTCATGATTGGCTCCAGTGCAATTTGTTTCGATTACAATGCTCGTAAGAGTATATTCAACACTCCACCACAACATTTGCTTGATTGGATGAAGCCAGTCATTTCGTACCTTCACACCCCAGATTTTATGACGTCTATGAATTCGGCGTAACCATAAAGCTACTAGTGCAGGCCTGTCAGAGCAATTCAGATTTCAGGGGTTTAAAGATCTTGACAAACCGCCTACAGATGGTGCGCAGCGATCTATATATGTGTGTGCGTATTTGAAGGGTCATAATTTTTACGATAGCACACCCTTCATATTATGTGAAATATTGTACACACACTGGGTCATATCGCCGTCATAAACTCGAAATGACGTCACATCCTACCCCTCCCCACGGTCGTCATGACGACCACTGTTGCGGAACGCGTCAAAATGTAATCATAGGCTGAGATTACAATTTCACGCTTTACCTCTTGGGCGGCCTCTCAGAAAGAGAATGTTAATAATACACATTTCATAACATACAGCTGGTATAAAAGAAAATAGCATTTGCTGTTGGAGTGAGCGATCAACAAATTGATTTCTGTTAAAGTGAGTGATCGGTCAACAAACTGTAACTCCGCATACCTATTTAAAGTCCAAGGAAGAAATGTTCAATAATATTTTCAATGTTCGAGGGAAACATAATAGAATATCAAAGACACACCAGAGTGTTTGCAGTTGCAATCAATGGTATAGAATTAGAAAGAGGTAGTTCCATAGGAAACAATATATCGGCACGTTTTGAGAATGAATATTCTGCACGGAGATGAAAGACGGATGAATAATATATTTTATATTTGTGAGGTACATGTATCATATGTTGTTCTGGTTGTTGTTATTGTTGCGGTTATTGTTCTTGTATCGGCCATCAATCCGTAGAGTAGTTTGATGGAGCTCTTCATTCCAACCTAGCCTCTGCTAAACTTTTCATTTCTTCGTAAGTACTAAATCGTGCATCTATTATAATCTGTTTTTCATATTCATAGCTCAGTCTAGCTTGGCGTTTTACCACCTTCACATCCGTCAAAAACTAATAACTGAATAAGTCCGGAGTGTCTTAAGACGTGTCCTATCAATGTATCCCGTCTTCTGGTCAAATTCCAGCAAATCGATCTCATCTCACCAACTCCATTCAGTAACACTTCCTTCCTGATTCGATCTATCAATCTCACCTTCAGCATTCTCCTGTATCACCACATTTCAAAAGCTTATATTTCCCTTCCTTCTGAGCTAGTTATCGACCACGTTTCACTTCCAGACGAAAGTCTTCAAAAACGTGTTTCTAATTCTTACTTCACTCTTCCAAGTAAAGGCCTTTCTTGCTTGCGCTCGTCTGCATCTTATCTCCTCCTTATTTCTGCCATCCTTAGTTATTTTGCTACCAAAGTAACAATATTCATCTACTTCTTTAAGACTTCATTTCCTAATCTAACGTTCCCTGCATCCCCTGACTTCATCGATTGCACACCATTACTTCTGTTTTGGATTGATTGATTGATTGATTGATTGATTGATTGATTGATTAATTGATTGATTGATTGATTGATTGATTGATTGATTGATTGATTGATTGATTGATTGATTGATTGATTGATTGATTGATTGATTGATTGATTGATTGATTGATTGATCTTTAGCTTTTACTTCCACTACGAGAAGCAGTGTGATGCTGTGCCGCCTCGTATACCACTTAACAAGCCAACAGTACTTTTCGCACTTGTCCTACCACCGTCCATTTCTGAGTATAACTGATGTACCCAAACCTATGTCTGTACTTGTTCTTTTCTTAGTGCCCAGTATTTCTTCATTCTTTCTGATCTTCGTTTCCTCTCATCCTCCGAGATAATATGCTTGGCTTTTAATATAGATTCACCGAGCTCGATAGCTGCAGTCACTTAAGTGCGGCCACTATCCAGTATTCGGGAGATAGTAGGTTCGAACCCCACTGTCGGCAGCCCTGAAAATGGTTTTCTGTGGTTTCCCATTTTCACACCAGGCAAATGCTGCGGCTGTACATTAATTAAGGCCACGGCCGCTTCCTTCCCACTCCTAGCCCCTTCCTGTCCCATCGTCTCCATAAGACCTATCTGTGTCGGTGCGACGTAAAGCAAGTAGCAAAAAAAATGTAGATTCGTCATGGAACCTTGTATTTTAGTCTTTAGTTATTACTTTACCTATTCGATCGAATCAGTAGCGGCGAGTAAGGGGGCGAGGGGTAGCAGTCGCGCCCTCCCCCACCGCTTCGTGGAGAAAACATTACATTCTTATTCCATTTTAGTCGGCTGAAACTATGAATTCTAGGAATTATTTAAAAAATGTCCGAGCCCCGTTATTTTATCAGCTAGCTCTTTAGTTTATTTTCTTTAATTATTACCGAAAATACGTACAAAATGTCGTTCGTCGTGGCTAACCGATTAAGTAGTGGAGACGTTCCATCTGCTATGGAAAAAGGGTAGCAGTGGTATGTCTTTTTGCTGAGATCAAGGAAACTGAGGTATGATTCACCGATTGTCGCGCGCATTCATTCGTCTGGCAGTCTCCTTATTGCCTGTTAGTTTCTCAGTGTGTAGTGTGCCATTTCACTGTTATAAGAAGTTCCGTCCGTAAGAAGGACAAAGATGGAGTCCAGGTCTCCGAGAATAATTAACGTCAAAATGTCTGATGATACCGCGAGCGAAAGCAAAAGTATTCAACTCAGGCGCTAGAGAAAAGAATTTAGATCCAGAAGGCAGTGAAAAAGAACGAATGTGAAGATTGTTACTAACAATTATTTAAAAAAATAAGAAAACGAGATTGAATTGCTACTTCTAAATCAGAGTCGAAGACGGAAAGCAACTTCGTCAGGAAAGAAGGTATCGACAAGAGATCATTGCAGCAGAAACAAGGAGCAGATTTATTGGAAGCTGCGTCGCAGATCAAGCAGAAGATTTTTTATTTCGTTCCGCGAACTTTAAGATACGTGGAAACTCAAGCATAAACTACGACAAGCTTACGTCACGGCAGTCTCTGCTGACGTATTACTCGATATCACCCAAGTTAAAGAACTACAGAAGTGGGAATCCTATAATAACTCCTGGAAAGACAAAGGAGAAAAATCCTTTCATTTCGAGTCATAGAATTATACTACTCCAAGATTATTATTTGTCAAGTAGATCAACTCTTTCAAAGAAAGCAATCTTTCGCGTTAAGCAGATTATCACAGCTATTCATGATGGCAATGCTAATTGATTCTGTTTGTTATTCTATTCCAACTCGTCCAGAAATGAGCAAGATGTTCTAAGAAGATGATAGGCCAGACTGCCCAAATGGGTGCCGTCGGATGACGTTGCCTGCCGAGAGATGACTAAGCCCAGAGGAGAATTATGCCAGTATTTCCCATTCACCTAGGGAAGTAAAAAGAGGCGTGTCCCTATGTCCTGTCAGCTGGACATATGCCGACGACTGGAGCTGCTGAATTCAGATAAGTCTTGTTTTTTAAATTAATGTAGTAATGTTTATATATTCATATGTGAGTATAATGTAATTTGTTAAGTTATTCCGTGCGAAATAATGAAGCGACGAAAGTGGTGTATTGAATTAGATCAAAGGTGGTTAGGTAATCTTCGTATATGAATGACAAATCCATAGATAGGTAGTCAATCAGTGATGAAAGCCTACGTTCGAGATGTGATCCATGTAGTGTGAAATACTGAGTTTGTTAAGGTGACAGTGAATTGTATACTATGTCAAAGAGGGACTTAGGTACGCGTGTACATTGGTTATGACCAAAGAAAGTCAAGTTAGGAACCAGCAGTAGGATATGCTTGCCAAATAGATAGATGTGTTTACAATAATTTAAGGTTATGACGGAATTAAGGTCATAATGTCGTGAAATATGTACATGAACCGTGATTAAAATAATAAATGCCACGATTAAATGGAGTGGATACGTATTTAGTAAAGGAGACGGGATATATGTTTGGAAGTATAATAATGATTATTTTAAGAGAAGTTGATAAGAGATTGATAATTTATAATGGTGGTAGTTATTGATTCTTCGCGAGTATGAGCACGGTGATGTAGTAGTGGACTTATTGGTTTCAAGTTGAGTTTTTACTAAGTGGAAATGAATATGTAGCATTTATATTTACTATTTCTCTTACGGGCAAGCATGAGAAAGTTCAAGTATGATTGAAGTGACACCTGTTGGTTAGCGTGCACACTTGGTAGTGCCAATGAAGTATCAGTTAGGAGGATGAACCAAACATATGCACTATGTCACAGATGTTTTCTAATTATGATCTATTCTCAGGCGAAAGGACGTGTAGTAATTTCTTAGGCAACTGATGACTGACTGTAGATGTATAAGTTGTATCTTATGATCGAGTCTTCGCACAATGCAGACCACATTAGCTAGTATACTTCAGAAGAAACTAGTAGAGTAGTCGTTAGAATATATAAAGTCGCAAGTATGTTCAATTAAAAAAAAAATGAGAAGATTCAGATTTTAGAATAGTATATGGAACCTACTGGTACTTGTTGAACCATTTATTAAAAATACATTAATTTAGAAGAAGACTTATCAATATTCACGCAGAAGAGGAAGAAGCATGAATATTCAGAATTGTAAATCAGTTGTTTATAGAAATATTAGGGAACTATCCTCCCAAGTTGATATTTATAGGTATCTATTGGTATGTTGTGAGAGATAAGAATAACTATAGGTCAGCAGATTAATATGAGCTCCGAGTGAGAGCCAGTAATTAACTCAAAGACTTCATAGGCAACAGAGGAGAATTCCAATTCATGAGATATGGTTTTAGGCCTAAAATGCGTCCTGAATATCTTGAAACCGCCCTCAATCTACACTTTAGCTTGTAAGGTATCATATTGTACATATTTTTATTTGCTAGGGTGCACCCAAATATGTTTTTACTACCCACACAAGTTTTAATTATCCAAACATGTTTTAATTACCCAAACATATTTTAATTTAGTTGCTTCAGTCTATTAATTTGTTTTACTTTATTTCGATTTAATCATTTCTTTACAAACCTAAGATGGTGAGTTTGACATCTTTGAACTTTTAATTTGTTTGTTAATTACGAGCTGAGTTATAATAATGTTCAGTTAAATAATTGGTTATACGGACTTCAATAATTTGCCGTATATTACATTCTGTCCTTGATTTTTGGGTCAGTCAAGATTTAAGCACTTAGTGCAATAGATTTCAATAGATTCATTTTTAAAATGACTAACTTAAATAGCATTTCTTATATAATGCATAGTGGGTGCCGGACGTGTCAATTACCGGCAGATTCAAGATGAACGTCGCTTGTATGTATTTTTACCCGATACTGACATTTCTTCGATTTCTCCTTACGCCAGAAACGTGGATGTGTTAATTGAAATATTGATATGGAGAGAGGCTAAGAGAGGAAGTAAAATGATTGATTATGCATTCGGGCAGAAGAAGTAGACAGATTTAACAAATTAAGGCTATGCTCGCCAGAGATGGATGGGATAATCAGATGATCATCCAGTTTCCTCTATTAGAAATTCTTTAGGGAGGATAGCATAATGTTCGACCTTTGGATTGAAACAAGTATGTAATAAATAAGATATGTAAAACTTAAACCATTCTCTCAATGTGTATCGTAGCGTAGAGACTTAGATTTTAGTGGATGAATGCTGCAACATCTTGGTAGCGTAAGAAATTCAATAAGTAACGTATGAGAGTTGTATCTATGTGTAATTTAAGATTCCTTTGGCTCCGTATGGTATGCCTTTCTCATATTCGGAACTCATAGCCCAAATGGTAGATTATGTTAGCCAAAATGATCGTAATTAAGCTAGCCTGGATCTTATGCGCCCTCTCAGGGAGCGGGGACGGCGCAGTAGTCAAATACTAAATGATTCCTAATTATATAATCACGCCTTACTTCCATTTAATTGCAATACATATGTATATCGTTCCTTTGGTGAAAGTTTTATTCTGTAGTCTAGTATTGAATCAACATCTCAAAAACTGTTATTAGCGCACTTAAATTGGAAATTGGAAATTCGCCCAGAGAGCATAAAAATAGTACCACGTTTTAGCTATTCTTTCAGTTTACATGCAAGCTATATCCCACTAAACCGGGTACCATTTGTTATCCGTAATTTTGTTTCGCCCTCCCCCCCACCACGTTTAATTCTCAATCGCCGCTATTGGATCGAATAGTGTACTTCCTGTAGTTTTTAATTCAACTACGTCTTTTTAAGTTTCTTTAAACCAGTTGGGTTTCGTTTTGCTGTTACGAAAGAGGTCAAAGATTTAACTGGTTAATCCATTAAAATTCATTCGGAGAAGTTGACCGTAAAAATTTATCCTTCCTTTTCGCATAGTATCTCAGAGTTTTCTCAATTTTCTTGTAGAGCGTTTCATTCTTGACATATGTTATTACATCATTATCCTGAAATGTTAGTCCTTCTTTTAGCTCGAGTATCTCGATCTGGCCTTTGAAATTCATATTTAGTGTTTCTGCTGCATTATTTATTTACTATTTATTCACTATTTAATCACTGTATCTGTACAATAACTTGTAAATATATTTTGTTTCATTCCATCAGTATTTTATTTTTCTTCGTGAAAAATACTTTATTGAGCATCTACACTTCTGCACTCTATTTTACACACTGGCAATTCACAGTCCTATATTTCCTCCACTACAAGAAAAAACATAGAATTGTGGATATGAACTCGTTGTTTCGCTTTTAAGCCTAAAACGTATCCGTGATTCTATGCCTGCACGCGTAGCGGAGAGAATGTACTTGAGCGAATCCTTTTCATGAGTGCCTTATAATGAGGGTTACCAAGGCTGTCGGTAAAGCCCAAACCTCAATTGAGAACGATAGAAATCTAAAGCACATTATAATGTAAGCATCTGACATATTGTTCCATTTACAAAACTTGAAAGCAATGGAAAAAAAACGTCGCACGTATTTCTGAGAGCAAGGCATCTGAGACTGATATTGTAGTCCAAGCGCTGCGTTCCTCTCCCCTCGCTACACCTCGCGCGGCACGCTAGTGAATGTACGATCGGTGCGGGGAACGGGGAGATAGATGTGCTGGGCTTCGTTCTGTCAGATCGCTCTACTAACTAACAACCATACGATACTCATCGTATATACTTCCTGACCTCATACTTCAGAATTAATTATATAGATAACACAATGCTAGCATTTCACTCCCGTTTACTTCTACATCCTTGTAGCAAGACACTGCAGGGCTGCTGTTACAGGAGTACTATAGTTTTCCTTTTATAGATAGATCTGCTAAAATGAAATGTAATCGCTCAGGTTTAGTGTTATCTTTTTCTGGTTGGAAACTAACACCACAACTGATCTCAAGAGGAAGCTCATAAACCAGTGCACGATGGGTACTACCGCTGTAAAATTGAATTGTTATTTAATGTATGTATGTTTAGTCCTCAGCTCGAAGGCTGGTCGGATCCTCAACAGCTCCGCCATCAGCTGTCATAGATGGCCTAGGCATCACTGAAGAGGCGTACTAGGGAAATTAGGAGTGAGGTAGTTTCCCGTTGCTTTCCTCACTGAGCCAGAAGTTGCTATTACATATCAGTCTGCCAAGCCCACTGAAATGCATGCACCAACCGACCCTATAAGCAATATTTTCACACCATTCATAGCAGGGCCTGGCTGCAGAAGGAATGGCATTACTAGCATCGCTCATACCTCAGTCACTTTCATTTTGTCAAAGCCAAGAATAAAGCTGAGACAGATCAATGAAAGTAACAAGATTGCTCTAGCCCATACCAGAAGACATAGTGCACTGTAAACACTAGGTCCGGCCAGCAAAGGCATTGTTATTTAATAATAAATATAATAATAATAATAATAATAATAATAATGCATGACATCTGTATAGGCTTGGTGGTGACCTAACTGGGACGAAATAAATGGTGAAGACATCATAAACACCCTGTCCCCAACCCCAGAAGAATTAAAAGTACGAAGGCTTAATTCTGAAAATTTAACCGGAGCCATCGGACCAAAGGCAAGCATTGTATCCATTTAGCCACTAAGGTGGACATTAATTTGCTAAATCTTAGGCTTCAGTCTCCACTGAAAAGTGCTTGAGCATTGGCAGTAAGCAGAAGACAGGGCAGTAACTTATGAAGCAGCCTTGACAACACAGCAAGCTTCACCGTTGGCGATCGGCTGCAGCTCAAAACCCTTAAGGCTTGACGTTCACTCAACCAACAATCGAAACGGGGTAACCTAATTTTAGTGGTATCCCACGTCTTGATCCCAGTATACGCCACTGTTTTTTATATATTTATTGATCCCTCCAATAACGTAGCCTCAAATTTCCATGTGACCTGTATGGTTTCAATATAGCCTCTTTATGTTGTTCGCATCTCTACTGTCAAATCCAATATGCTTCAGCTGGTGTATAAGGATACCACGTTTAACTATGTCCGAAAAAAGATTCAGTTCTTTGGCAGAATAAAAAGTGATAGCATAAAATAGATGAATTAAAACGCAATCATACAGGACTGCATTCCGAACTTTTCCTTCATCTGTGACTGTTGAAAACAAATTAAAAAGTGAAGTTCACACACAAATATTTGCTGCTAGAGGAGACAGCACATTTCCAAATGTCTCGCTAATGAGCGGTTAATCAAGTCGTCTGCCCCTTTAATCAGCGAGTCGGGCAAAGAGAAGTACTTGAAGATCGCTCGAGTGCAACAATACAAATAAGACAGTGAACTTTGGTAAATAAATTATAATGGTAAGAGATGTCTTCACAGATAGAGTGGGAGTTACGCCGTGTATACGGGGTGCCCGACATTCAACTCTAGTATATACATTATAATGATAACTAATGTATTATCAGATAAAGAATCAATCACATGGCGTACACATGTAGATAGCGTGTCCGATGCTAAACTCTAGCAAATAAGTCAACCCTATACTGATAATAAGAATGTGTTGCGACCAAATGGTCATATGACGTAATACATTTCGGAATTTAACCTATATAATAATTTGAGTCCGGATGTTTTGGCTCTAATAGGTTAGTATGCAAACTTATTGAAGTTCGCAGTTATGTTAATGTTGAAAAAAATTCATTGCAGACAAAGTAGCGGGCTCTATACAACGAAACAAGTAAATTTAAGCAATTTCCTCAATTGTGCCGAAAGTGGAAGGGATAAAGGGCCCGGAGAGGTTTCAAATTCTGAGTCACGATTAGCTGTATCCAACAAAAATCAAATTTCAAAAAGTCAGCTCCGGCCTAAATGCAGTTCCGGAAAAACAGCCTAAAATCGCTTGTATCTTTACTCTCGTTTCCTTTCTTTAATTCAAATTTTAGCCAGATTAACTTATTTACATAATTCTTCCTGTTACTAGGCTCAATACCCTGAGGCATGTTTTACTTTGAATATATTCAAACCGAATGTAATATCAAGGACTTAAATGAAACAATGCATTGACTCACAATAGCAATCGTAGTGGTAGAAGAAAGCAAACTACTAATACAATCGACGGGATAACGATGATTAAGAAAGGATGTTAATTTTTAGGAATAATTAAATAATATATTCGCATGCATTTTTATTATATTTCATTTACCTAAAATTCGTATCTAATATGCCTAGGAGGTTTTCGAAATTGAGTTGCTTGCCTGAATGGCTATAACTGTGGATTTTTATGCAGACCGCTTTACGGTGGTGAAGGGAGAGCTGCACAAAATGCAGGGGTTTTTAAATAGCCGTGCCCCTTATGTTTATGCTAAGCTTATAACACATCCATTGGGCGGGCTAGATGATATTTCCTACTCACTTAAATGACCGTCTATTCTAACCTATAACAGCCTGAATATCTCGTCTCTAATAACAATAACAATAAAACAAATTCATACATAGTATTAAGTAGTCAATTTTATATCACTTCTCACTACCACATTCATTTAACGATTTGGTTCTTCTTTTGGCACTGATAAAAATTGGAACGCTTACATGGTCTGTCGCAAGGAGAGCATAATATGCAATCTGGTCATGGATCGTGGATCTCTTGCACAACTTATCGTGAAAACCATGTACTGCGAGTCTTATCGAACTACGAACCTTGACGTGTGGACCAGTCCAGTTTCTGTTGGTCATTGAGTCAGTCCAGCCAGATTTCTCTCATCTTACCTTCTCTGGTTCTTCGCAGTTTTGTTTCTGGATTTGTAGATGGTAGTAGAAATTTTACCTGTTCATCTTCTATCAGAAAAGCTCATATTCTAGTCTGGAGGGAGCGTATTTTGATGTTCCTAATGGTGGTTTGAGGAATATTGCTTTCACGTTTCCTATAGTTTCTACGTCCTTGTAACTGAGTTTCGGCCAAGTTAACTCTATGTCATATGACAACGTTGGAAGTGTCCCAGTGTTGAGAGATTGCTGTTTAATTCTTCCTATGTCATGAATAGCTATTAAAAGCCACTGCTGCTCCTCGTTATTTTTAGTGTATTCCATCGGATTTCCTCTCTTTCTGTAAGGTTACCCTTAAAATATTTAAGCACATACACGATCTGTAGTGATAAAGCTCATAAGCGATGTTATTTCAGAAAAAGTGCCATAGACCTGTACACAGAGTATCTGACACTAAACTCTGGTAAATAAGTTACACTGTCAGTAATATATTTTCAAAGTGAGTATCACTCATAGGATATATATTGTGCCGGTATTGACCGTACATCAAGTATTTCTTAAATAAAATACGTCATAAAGAATGTATACAGTATTAGCGAGTGTATTTTAAGCGCTCATACTAACAAGGTCTAGCAGGAGCAAGTAGTCAACCCGCACAACGCCACCTTCGTCATCACACAGCCAGCGTGGTGTCAAGGACAGGTTGCGTCATACGATCTGGAAACATTCATCCAAGAAATTTTCTATATCCTAAATCAATCGAGGTACAGATTCAGAAATAACGGCATCTTATAACGCACATTTTAAAGTCCCCTCGTGTTAAATTTCTCCCAAATCGATCCATGGATTACGGAAATATTCAAGATTTTATAAAACATTAGGTCGGAGCTAGATCTGTATAATAGGCATAAATCTTCGTCCAGTCACTTCAGTTCACACCGGCCACACGACGATGTTGGTTCGCCGTATGGTACGAAGTAAGCCTTCAGGGCGAGATTATGCCTAAGTGACGTGCGACTTGTGCAACATGGAATAATTCCGGCGTTACAGTATTAATAAACTTTCAGTAAGTTGAACCTCGTTGAGGAACTTATAAATATTGAAGAAGGTTATACTAAGACTTGTATAACTAACACTAACGTGTGTGCTACAAGCCCTAAGAGTGATTTTTCCAAGTGAACTCGACTTAAACTTTAACATTACGATATGAATAACAGAATATTCGGATACTTTACTTTTCGTCCAAGTGTTTAAGAATTCACTTATACATTATATAAAATGCAGTAGTGAAAGTGATATGTTGCTTTTCCTTCGAACAGAATAATAATAATAATAATAATAATAATAATAATAATAATAATAATAATAATAATAATAATAATAATAATAATAATAATAATAATAATTGCTTATGTTGTTTTTCTTCGAGCAGAATTTTCGAAATAATGGTAATAATACTTGCTTCACATAGAATGCAGTAATTAGGAATAATAGTGATTTTTTCCAAGTGATTTATACTACAAAATTGGACACAAGTGCACTCATAGACATTCATGTAATATGAAAGTGAATTTTCCAAGTGAACTGTGCTTTTAGTAGATCACTACAGATATTCAGTTCCTTTAGAATTATGAATAATTCTATGAGTACATTCATTCCATCAGACGTTCTATTTCTCGACGCGAATAGGAATAAGCTGTGTTGTTATGAGTTCCAATGAACAGTGCAAATTTTAATTTGGTATAAACACTCTACACAAGTGATCTCACATTTTTGGTACTAAGTCAGAACCAAGTCAACAGTTATAATTCACAAAGTGATGTGGTTTATGTGAGTCATTCCGATACTCGGGGGAAATTTAAATGTGGAACTCGCGTAACATAACCCGTGAGTGTCAACAGGCCGTATGATCAGATCAGGTTGTACGAAGCTAAGAATTGAAGAAAGATCAGTCTTCCTTATAAAAGTTTTCAGCAAATCATAAATGACGTACTAGACTTCTAAAATGAACTATCTTTGTTCTTTTTCAAGTATATCTCAATGCGTATTAGCACGAGTGCCGCTACAATACAAGTGGACGATTTAGATGCCTGCTGACATCACTCTTTAATTTACGAGAGAGAGGGATTTTCCTCCAGCGTAGCACTTGTAATAAGCGGATTTAGTTTTTAAAGTATTGTCAATTAAAAACGTTTCATTACATTTTTATACTTTTACCAGGTGAGATTATAAACGTCACTAAATGTAAATATTATTCTATATATGACTTTAAACTACGTACTCCATAACATGCATGATAAGTTGAGTCGGAATTTTAGGTTGTAATAGGTTAGAATGCAAGTTTATCGAAGCGGGTAACAAGTATAGTCTACACTACACAACGGTTATGTTATGGGTGTTGCATATACGTTACGGGTACGGCCCATCAGAACACCTAGCATTTATGTAACTGTTACGCTACACAATAAGTATGTTATGTATCTTGCATAGCATTAGGGATACGGCCGATCAGAACACCTAAAAAGTTTATGTTACTTTTGCTACATAACGGAAGAACAGGCTAGATGACACTTCCTAATAACTAGAACCCGGAATTTTATGCATTAATAGATTAGAACACAAACTTACTGAAGTGAGTAGCAAGTATAGTCTACCTTCACAACGACTATGCTATGAGGGTTTGCATAAACATTAGGGGTACTACCTTTCAGAACCCCTATAATTTATGTTACTCTTGCTACATAATGGAAGAGCGGGTGGCCGTGACTTCGTACTGACCAAATTAATTTGCAATCTAACATGTTAATGCATAAAAATCCGCGGTTTACTAATAATCAAATTAGTTTGAATTCTAACCTATTACTGCATAAAAATCCGGAGACTAACAATAAGGTGTAACAAAATCCAATACTCAAACGAGTACGGTTGGCAGAAGAGATGAAAACAATTAAGTTTGAATAAATCGACGTAGGTCGGAACTTAATTATTGAAGTACGGCTTGATGCAATTGAGAAGGCACTTAGTATAGTACATTTCAGTCATTTGAGGCACGATCTCTAGTGGTGTCTCATACACCAGGCTCTTCAAGTGACCTCACAAAGGCAAGTGGGTGGAGTTAGTATTATACATGGTGGGAAAATTAAAACTTGTCCAGAAAATATTCACAAGAGGACTGGCGCGGCACTGGCCCTTGTTAATGAACATCACAGAAGAAGATGCTGAAAATGGCCTCATCTGAAGAAATCAGAAACTGAGAATCCCAAAAGTACTGTCTCCTCTTCACTCAGAAACCACCAAAGGAACTCAACACTCGAACGCTTTAACGCATGCACAACAGTAAATTTGTAAGGATACAGATGCAGATCCTTTTTGATCTGTTAATTTCCATTTGGTCGGACTTCGTTTCAGCCTTTTCCTTCACTCTGGTGTCCTAACTCCTATCGGATAATTACGATTTGCATTGCAGACTTCGCATAACACTCGACAATGAACACGCGCTCTTTTATCGTGAGCACCAGTTTGAGTTACACTAAACAGTCACAGGTAATGACAGAGCAGCGCACGCGGGAGATGTTACAGCAACCGATTGATGCATCGAAATCACGGCTTCCAGCATTTCCTGCGATGGGAAGTTCTCCTGTTCGTTACCAAGTACCATTTCCGCGCCAGTCTTTTAAATATTTTCTGTGCCAGTTCCATACATTAATTATCAATTTTACACTTACATTTGTTTAATGAAACATATTTGTTTTCGTCTCTTTCATTATCCATATATTTCATATCTCTTAGATTCTCCAGTCTGCAGAAACTAATTTTTGAATAAATACAATAATTATAGACTACCTGAAAAGTAAGATATTTGATAACAGAACTGTAATTGACAAAGAAACAATGACATATTTCGTTCCTGAAAGTACATCAGGTTCTATCAAATGAGGCTGAAAAGTATTTAGAAATGTATAAATATTTTTGTTTATTTCTGTTTAAATGCTTAAGATGTAGAAATTTGGAACGTATCTTAATGAATTCCTCACTGCTCTCCACTCTAACATACTGTACAATGCGAGCTGTTGCAATACAGACACTAACGATGGCGCGAGTCCAGCTGGCTAGTTAGTCCGTTAACCATTCGCCATGTCACACTAAACTGCAATTTCAAGTGATGCTTACACTTCTTAGTGCTCTCATTATTATTATTTTTAATATTATTACTTATAAACATTATTATTTATATCAGAACCCCTAGAATTTATGTTGCTCTCGCAACATTATAGAAGAGCGGGCTGTATGACACTTCGTACTACTCAAATTAGTTTAAATTCCAACTTAATACTGCCTAAACATCCGGGGTATTTTAATATGGCCCAGTTCGGGTTTCTATTCCCAAGTTATACTTATCTAACATGTGTACGTGCGTACAGAATTGGGTCGGCTTGTACAGAGACTAACTCAAGGGAAAATCTCTGATATTTAACTTCCAAAATGAAGTTCAGTTCACAGATTGGTAATGAGTGCTCATGAAGAATCTATATTTAAGGTTGTACATGCTCTGGAACGTTACCCTACAAAATCACTTCGTCGTCCAACGCAGCAAATACCATTCTTAATTTGAAACTTCGTGATCAACATCGTGATTTTGATTTTGGATGGAGCGACGTGGAACAGTGACATCACTCTACTAGATTCCTCAGCCACAGAGTTCGTCGTCTGCCAGGTCATGTGCGCCTGATTCTGTCCGTCCATGAAATGCGAACACCTATATTGGGAATGCTTCTAGCCCCTAAAAGAGAGTCTGAGTTAATGTCCATCGGTCCATTCCATAGAGTAACATGAGAAAGATGTACTGTAGGTGCGGACTAAACGGAAACTTAGGTTCTGTTGCGATTGGTGAACAATGTTCTCATCTGCATGAACGTGCTACTCGAATTCTTACCTGTACACCAATGCTAGTTAAAGTAACATCCGAGGTACTACTTAGCAAATAGTTACCTCCTTGTTGTGTCAGGGATGAATCACGACCCTCAGCTGTTACCTTGTCAGACTGTAGGTCCCCCTAGGTCTGGGTGAACCAACTACGTGTGAAGAAAACAATCCTGTCCCGTATTAGAATTATTTTACTGTTTACTATGTACAGAAAGTACAATGGTTACATAACGCCCTGATATAACAAGTTAGCACGAACTCTCGACGTCTATCTAGGCTATGATCAAGCATCTTCTTTTCCTTCTAAGTCCTCAACTCAAATTATTATTATTAAAGTAGAATATGAGCAACGACGGATAAACGCCGAAGAGCCATTCTCAGCTCCTTCAGCTTACTTACAAGGATTCAACGTGTCGCACCTGAAAATCTCCATGTCCGGTTACTTATGCATGAGTTCTATTTTGCTTATCAATCAATGACTGATTGCCTTTACCAAAACTTAATCACCTTTTACCATAATTAAGTACCTTTATTAACCCATGGACACTATTTCTCATACGTTTCCAAGTCATAGTTTCGATCCTCGGATAGAATACCTGTCCTGTGTTCGAATCTTAGAGATGCGACAACATTATTCCTCTCATCGAGAGACTACAAAGTTACATAAATTGGAAAGGAAGGGATGCAGTTCCAGTATCTTCTTGCCTCAAAAAACGTGACAATCGAAGCTACGGACTTCCTGATTCCCATTCACCGTTATTACCACCTAGAACAAATCGGCCGTTACGCATGGAGCGGTCCCGCAAAGTAAAATCACTTATGGATTTAACGTTGATGGAATGGGAGATAATTAGTGGCGCTCGTAGTGGCACGGCCTGGAAACTCGCACCAATTTCAAATATCAATGGAAATTCATATGCGGAAATGAATAAATAAATGACGTCTACAAAGAAAGTTTTATTAATATTTTTGACTTCAAGGTTGCTGAAGCTATTCCGGATAAATGAAAGAAGAATTACCAAGCAGCTGAGTATTTAAAGACGTATATTCAAGATATGAAATGCACTTCTTTGATAGGCGTTGATCTTACATTCATGCATGACTTGTTTCCCTTTGCATTCCTGACTAACCGTTTCCGGTTATATTTCTCTATTCCTTTAGTTTAAAAAAATTGTATCATCACAATGAGACACTTGTCAATAAACAGATCGGCACACTCCCGTCCGTTTTCTCTTGGAAGGAGTACCCCTTTTCGAAGGGTCTGTAGCATCGACATTGCACGTTTTGGGAGATTCTGTGTTGGTACTGATGCCGGCTTTAATCTGAGGAGAGGGACAAAATGAAGAAAAGCAATAAAATGTTATCGACAGTTACGTTTTGACGAATAAGTTCGTACTATTAGAGTAACAATATAACATTCTCTTGGCTGTAAAGTCGGAGATTTGTCAATTTGCTGACCTGGGGAACAGATCTTATAAATCTTAGTCAAGAGTAACGTACTTTTTTTTTCTTGTATACCTTGCCCCAGCCACTTCTCCGACATTTCAAAACCAACAGATCACATCGATATTGACGGTTTAATGCTGCGCAATACAATAAAGGAAGCTCATTTTACTTTAAGCCAATTAAAATATAGGTTGCGCAGCACAGAAGTTTAGAAAGTAGCTACTATAAAAATCTCTTTGTCACTGCAAGAATATATAAGTGAACACGATATCGAATTACATTTTATTGTCACGAGGGAAACGGAAGAAATACCGCACTTCATAACTATTGCAGACAAACACTGCAGATACCTTTTCACTCATGATGAGAGGAGATAGAAATGAATAACACACGCTATTATTTACTGACATTAACTTACTCCAAACGCATAAAAACATCAAAAACATCACGAACAAATGCTCGCGCTCTTTTGACCGGCTAAATAACTCCAGGTCACAGCGCCAGAGAGAGCTATAATCGCACTCTCTCGATATCTCGCAGAATGCCCTGTATTATCTCTACTGTATTCACTCTGCGCTTCATAGCAATAGAGGACATACGGAATTTAACGTCCGTAGTTTTATATCATTGCATATTTTACAGAGCACACACTGTGATCCTGAAACCTGTCAGCTTTTTACATTCAGTTCTGTCATTCAGAATGTTATTCAATAATTACTAACCTCCACCACTCTGTCTAACGCGATCGTGCACACAAAACCATTTTATTTTCTCTATTGATGTCTCGTCTGTTCCAATGTCCTACGTTTTCCTCCTGATAGGTCTGGCCCGTAGTTGGTGACAATCAAAAGCATAGTTTATCCTTTCCATAGATTGTGAAAAATAAAAGTATTTTCGATAGCAGTTTCATCAGCGTACAGCAGGCATGTACTGTTGTATTCTGAAATAATCTGTTGGTTGGACACATGAGTGACAAGAGATTTAGTGAGCGCAAAAATAAAATAGAAAGCTCGTACAGACAGCTCTCTAATTCGCTACATCGAATTCACCAAGTGATGAATAGCCCCACATTCATACACAGGAAGTCTTAGATCATCTGTGCTCGGTTCATTCAATGTGAAGCATGAAATGGTTTGTGAATTTCGCTTATCAGCGCAATGTCCCAAGATCAGACAAAATGTGCCACCGTGGTAAATCAATTAAGTAACTAGACTTCGCATGTTTAGCCGGCAATAGGTTAGAATGCAAACTAATTTGGTTACGGCATTAGGAAGTTCCGTTATGTAGCAAGAGTAACATAAATTCAAGGAGTTAAATTGGGCCGTACTCCTAAGGTTTATGCAACACTCATAACATAACTGTTGTGTAGGGTAGTCTACACTTGCTACCCACTTAACAAGTTGGTCATCATTTTTTCTTTTTTGTTGAAATTTCGCTCTGTGGGCCGTACTCCTGCGGTTTATGTAACACTCATAACATGACTGTTGTGTAGGGTAGTCTCCACTTGCTACCCACTTAACAAGTTGGTCATCATTTTTTCTTTTTTGTTGAAATTTCGCTCTGTGGGCCGTACTCCTGCGGTTTATGTAACACTCATAACATGACTGTTGTGTGGGCCGACGCTTTGCTTCCACCCTGTGCATGTTGACACTCGTGGCCTGGCAGGAAATCAAAAAATAGTCAGCAGTGTGACCTGTGACGCTCAAAATCCGGGATCTGGTAATAACATATTATGCACTGAAGTTAAATTTCCATGCACTTAGATAATACAACTAATACAGTTAATGAGGCTATAAAACTGCTACGAACGTAATTTAAGCAACTCTGATAAACTATCTGCTCCTTGGAAACTTAATACGCATTCTTCAACAGAATACAAAAACTGAACCGCGCCCATCTGTGTCTGTATTAATACGACTCCACGCTCATTCCACCCGGCTAGTTCTTAATTTGCCCCCACACCTTCAGTTTATCGCTACGATTTTCACGTGTGACGTCATGTCTGAACGATAAACTGCGCAATTTGTACAGATAACTCAGTTACACTTCCAAGTTATAGCCATTTGTGAAACCATCCACACGTATGCAACACGGCTGTGACAACATACAATGTCAGTTCCCTTTTACACACAGTCCCCAAGAGACTGTAAATATCTCTCGGAACGGTCAACCAATTTTTCGATTCCGGATGCGTAGAAATCACCTCCAGTGCTATGTATAACAACCTGGAGATAGCTGCTATCACCTCCTCATCGTTTAGGAATCGTTATCCACTGAGATCCATGTTCATCTTACCGAAAATATCATAATCGCATGGCGCTAAGTCTGGAGTGTATGGAGGATGTTGCCACACCTTCCAGATAAATCGCTGCAGTAGTTCGAACGTGTGGCGGGCCATGTGAGATGTAGTGTTTTCGTGCAACAAAATGACACTGGCGCTCAATTTTTCTCGTCACTTTTCTTAAATTGCCTTACGCAACCGATTCAACGTTTGACAATACGAAGCCGAGTTGACTGTCGTGCCTCCATGCACCCTCCATGTCAAAGAACACTGTCGCCATTACCTTTCCTGCTGACGGTTGGACCTTGCCCTTCTTTCGTGGTGGTGACGTGGTGTGCACTCATTCCATCGAAGCTCTCCTTGTTTCCAAGGTGAAGTGCATTTCCCTGCACAGAATACTGTTGCAAATATGCCGGTGACGATTGGAAACGTTGTCTCTTGTGACATCGGTGAGCAGGTATGAGACCCTTCTTTGACACAGTTTACGAAATCCAAGGTGCTGGTGAACAATGGAGAACACATTGTCATACGAAATGTTCAGCATGCTGGCAATTTCCTGCAGTGTTATGAGTCGATTCTCTCTAATGATCCCGTCCACACTGTCAACATTTGCAATGGTACTGGACGTTACTGGCCTGCTTTCATGATATTCGTCCGTTAGATCCGTGCGTCCGGCGTCAAATTTCTTACACCACTTTAAAATACTTGGGTGAGAATTGGGACGCTCAACATATACAGCAGTGATTTCACGATGAATGCCCGTGCAAGTGAGCCGTTTAGCCCGCAGAAATCTGATCGTTGCACGCACCTTCAATATGGAGTGAATATCGAGTTGACGCGCCATTGAGTTTAGCCCGCTTTGCACATACACACAACACGAGGAGATAACACACCAACATTCCTGTCGGACGTGTCAGCATTTACTGTAGCTTGCTTCGCATTGTACACGGTCACAACACACAGCGTGCTCTCGCGGCGAACAAGTGTAACTTACACTTTGATTCGCATTCATAAAAGACTTGGATCAGCCCTCTTGTCTCCATCGAGGGATAGAAAGGTGATGTCGTATTTTCCGTTGCTGCTTCTGCTTCCGGATGTCGTCTACAACATCCCCCCGACATAACGAAGCGGGTCCCCTTTTCATCCGATAACTGCGCAGTTTACACAGGTAATTCCATGGATTCGTCAGTTGTCGTTTGTTCCCTAACATAGAAACAAAGATTACAAAGAAAGAGGCAACTCTATCCTTCATAGAGGCCTACCGTTCGTTTCCCGAGCTTTGGGACACTGAAAGGCGGTTTTGCTCCAAAGGAGTGAAGAAGGTCGATGCATATGACAGCCTCATTGAGAAACTACGGTTAATTGAAGCTGGTGCTACGAGAGAAGGTGTTGTTAAAAATTAATAAATAAGGTTCTACGTTTATAGAACTAAAAAAAAAGACTCCAGACGGTCTGGAACTTTCCCTGACAACGTCTACGTTCGGTCACTGTGGTACTAGAATGACCTTCTCTTCCTGGTTGAATCTTGTTTATCATGACATTGGATTGTATGTTGAGAGAGGCAACGAAGGGAAAGCGTGTTACCGAGTTGTGGTTAAATAACCGATTGGAAGAACTGGAATATGCAGATAATCTCTGTCTTCTTGCATAATGTTTTCGAGACATGGAAATAAAAGTGAATGGCTTAAAATTAGAAGCTAAAGAAGTAGGCTTAATTATAAATACAATTCTAGCTGGACTCTACATGGAATGGATATAGAAAGGGTAGAGTAATTTTGCTATTTGCGAAGCATGGTAAGCCAGGATGGAGGTGCTTTTAAGGTCGCATAAATAAACCCAAAGGAGGTTTTGCACATTCAAGAACAATATGGAGATACCCTCATATTCGCATAAAAACGAAGCTAAGGATATTCAACTCAAATATTAAATCGGTGTTACTGTATGAAAGTGAGACGTGGAAAGTAGCCAAATACATTTACAGGGTTACATTCGTTGTTTGAGGTATATCATGAGAATATGGTGGCCACAAGTCAAAGTCCCATACAGCAACAGATAATGAGAAGAGAATGGAGATGGATTGGGGCACACCTTGAGAAGACAACAAGAAAGTATCACAAGTCAGGCAAGCATTGAGCTGTAATCCAAAAAGTAGTCTAAGGCAACACAGACCACGTATTACCTGGAGGAGAACCATAGACAGGCAGATAGCTGGAGTCAACAGGACACGGAGGGAGTTGAAGGCGTTGGCAGGAGGCAGAACAAGCTGGAGAAATTTCGTCGAGGCCCTATGTTCCGCCTAGAAATTAAAGTAAATAAGTCAAGTAAGTCTTCGTTTCGTTTTATTAAATTCACGGATGTGTATTGAGGCAGCCAATATTTTCAGAAGAGATAATTTATTAAATTTTAATAAAATACTCATTATGGTAACATTTACTCCCGTCTTTCGGTTTCTTCCTTACTTTTTCAATACAAATTTAAACCCGAAGCAGCCAACATACAACAACCTACTACTACGTACTGGCTCATTTTTTCAATCGATGTATACAGTACAAAACAAGTAGCAACCATTTTCGCATTTAGGTCGTAGAATTTTCCTGAAAATTTTCCTCTCTTGTTTTTCTGTATTTTTATTTGTGGTCTGCCACCAATTATCAGAGTTTCTGATGCATAAAGGACTTCTGGTTTGACAACTGTGTTGTAGTGTCGCAATTTTTCGTTTTGGGATATAGATTTATTTGTTGTATCTGCTCCAGGCAATTTTGTATGAAAATGAAAATCGACAGCCTGTTTTCAGTCATTCGACCGAGTCAGGAAGGGAATGAATGAAGCCCCCATCTAGTGGCGAGGCTGGGAAATCTTCCGGCTGCCGAAGCCTGTCGCACTCCTCTGGGGCAGAACTGTCACAAAACTGATAAACTGATGGAAAAAATTAGCTAGATATTTGTTGAGTTCCGCTCTCGATTATTCTGACAGATTTTCGTTCCGATAAACTGAAACTGAGTGGGCCACTTTACGTATTAATTGCAGTTTTTAGGGGCTGGAAGTCGACTGGCTGACCACTGCGCTAATAAACCTTCTATAATATGTTTGAATATGGGTTTTCTTTACCGAGCTCGATAGCTGCAGTCGCTTAAGTGCGGCCAGTATCCAGTATTCGGGAGGTAGTAGGTTCGAACCCCACTGTCGGCAGCCCTGAAGATGGTTTTCCGTGGTTTCCCATTTTCACGCCAGGCAAATGCTGGGACTGTACCTTAATTAAAACCACGGCCGCTTCCTTCCAACTCCTAGCTCTTCCCTGTCCCATCGTCGCCATAAGACCTATCTGTGTCGGTGCGACGTAAAGCAACTAGCAAAAAAATATATATATATATAGTTATTTTCCTGATAGTATAAAGCAACAGCGACTGATCTACAGTATCGGCCTTATTTTTCTGTTACGGCTTGCATACCCAATTTTGATCTTGAAGACACGCCATCGTGTCGTCCATTTGAGAGGATGTTGTCAGAATTGTAGGTTGAATATAATCTGTCGCTTCAGTCTGTACGTCATAGCGTTTTGTTTGTCACCCGTTTTTCTCTTTCTGAAACCTTGTCTTTGTCACGTCCCATGCGACGCCACGTGGAGTGTTCTGCTTACCAAGTGCTCAAGCTCAACACTCTCCGGCTTAAAGTTACTTACTTTTGGAAGACCGAAAGCAGAAAGCAAATCTACACAAGTGCAGAGAGTACTGCCGTAAGAACAACACTTGATTGAATCCGAATTTCATTACCAGCTGCTACATAACATTATAATATGATATCACAGACTAGCTGAGAAAAGTCGAAGAGGGAATAATAATAATAATAATTACACAAAGCATACAAAATTGTAGAAGCCTCTGTGGCTCAAGCGGCAGCGCGCGGGCCTCTCAACGCTGGATACCGTGGTTCAAATCTCGGTCACTCAATGAGAGATTTGTTCTGGAAAAAGCGGAGGCGAGACAGGTTTTTCTCCGGGTACTCCTATCATATTTAATTCCAGCAACACTCTCCAATATCGTTTCATTTCATCTCAATCCATTAATCATTGCCCCAGAGGAGTGCGAGGGGCTTCGGCAGCCGGCACAATTCCTATCCTCGCTGGCAAATGGGGGCTTCATTCATTCCCTTCCTGACCCGGTCGAATGACTGGAAACAGGCTGTGGATTTTCACTTTCATACAAAATTATCTGGAGCAGATACAACAAAAAATCTATATACCAAAACGCAAAATTACGACACTACAACACAGTTGTCAAACCAGAAGCCCTTTATGCATCAGAAACTCTGATAACTGGTGGCAAATCACTAATAAAACATCGAAAAACCAAAGGGGAAAATGTTCAGGAAAATTCTACGACCTAAATTCGAAAATGGAATTTGGATGGAAAGGAAATAACACGAAATGTATCAAGTAACAGAAAAATTACAGACACCATCAGAAAAAGAAGATTAAAATTCTATGGTTACCTGATCAGGATGGAAAAAATGAAATCTCGCAGTATCTCTAAAAAATCAGAACAGTTGGCTTACAGAAAACAAAGATCTTAAAAGATTTGGTATAAATGAAAAGTCTTGCAAAACAGAAAAAATTTCAGAAATCTCATAAACAAACACAAATTTGCTGATCAACCTAAGAGACAAGCTAGAGGATGGACGGAAGAACATAAAGCGAAGCACAGCGAAAGGATGAAGAGATTTTGGGAAGACAAGAATAAACGTTGTGCTAAATAAGTTCACACGCGCTCCTTAGTTCGGCATAACGAATCAAATAATAATAATTAGAGTCAAGGTGATTAGGGAGTAATAGGTTGGAATGCTAGCTAATTAGGTTAGTAGGAAGTGTCGGCAAGCTCACTCTTCCGTAATTTCTAATTGGCAGTGCCCCTAATGTTTATGCAAATCTCATAGCAGAACTCTTGTACAGGCAAGGGTGTGCTTGTAATCCGCTTCAGTAATTCTGCGTTCCAACCTATTAATGCCTACATATAGGAGCTCTAATAATAATAATAATAATAATAATAATAATAATAATAATAATAATAATAATAATAATGTATGTGTCCTCCTTGTGATACAGGGTCTGGTATGAGGTGTGTTGAAATTCTATGGCATATTTTTACGGCCGGGTGCCCTCCCTGCCGCGGTTAAGGAGGTGGAAGGAATCGGCTGTGACCTATGAATAAGAACTATCCCGGCATTCGCCTGGAAGTGAAAGTGTGAAACCACAGAATACCATTGTCATGATAGCCGACGTTGGGGTTCGAACACACGCGACTCACGAATACACAGCTTGAGCTCCATTGCCATAGGGCGTTAGCACACACGGCCACTTTACTTGGCTCTTAATAATAATAATAATAATAATAATAATAATAATAATAATAATAATAATAATAATAATAATAATAATAATGTCCGACTTCTTGGCTGAATGGTCAGCGTTGAGGTCTTTCGTTCAAAGCGTCCCGGATTCGATTCTCGAATAGATTCGGTGATTTTAATCGCATCTGATTAAGTTTTCTGTCTTGGGGACTGGGTGTTTGTGTTTTTCCCAACACTGTCCTCTTCGTATTCAAACAACACACCAAAATACCAACTACCACAGAAACACGCAATAGTGATTACATCCCTCCACAGCGCGTTGGCGTCAGGAAGGGCATCTGGCCGTAAAACAGGGATAAATTCACATATGAGATCCCATACGTGTGAGGAAAGCGGCAGAATAATAAACCCCATGCCACAACAGCCCTGGAAGGGCCTTGGCGTACTAAGCGACCGCTGCTCATCCCGAAGGCCTGCAGATTACGAGGTGTCGTGTGGTCAGCACGACGAATCCTCTCGGCCGTTATTCTTGGCTCTCTAGACCGGGGCCGCTATCTCACCGTCAGATATCTCCTCAATTGTAATCACGTAGGCTGAATGGACCTCGAACCAGCCCTCATATCAAGGTAAAAATCCCTGACCTGGCCGGGAATCGAACCCGGGGCCTCTGGGTAAGAAGCAGGCACACTACCCCTACACCACGGGGCCGGCTGGCAGAATAATAATAGCAACAATATTATTCTTCTTCTTCTCCTCCTCCTCAACCCTAAGGGAGGCGCGTAACATGGATGTCTTCCAAGCGTTTCCGTTGTTTGGCCAGCAGCTTCAAGTGGGCTTGACTTTAATGTTTTCTATCTACGTCTTTCTTTGGTCCTTCTACCTTCCAATTTCCCTTCAGGGAGTCATAAGAAGTGGCAAATGAAGCTATTTTTTCTTTTGTTCAAGGATTCAGCCAAGGTGCGTGTCTCATTTGCCCTTTTCAAAACGTTCTTTTTTGTTACTCGATCCGTCCGAGCGGTTTTCAGGAGTCGAAGCCAGCACCACATCTCAAAGGCCTTGAGTTTCAGCATTTCCGCTTTTCTCAGTGTCCATGTTTCCGAACTTACAATACTCCATACAAAGTGTTTTCGTACCTCCTTGCCGATGGTCTTAGAAGTTAGTGGAGACTTCCTAGGTATATGAATTCCCTTACCTGACCTAGTTTTTCTCCACCCATCAGCACATTGGCAATTAGTTAATTATCCCTTGTACAGGTCATTATCTTGGTCTTCTTTTTGTTTATTCTCATGCCGCATCTCTCTTGTAGCAAGTCGTTCATTAATTTAGTGCCTCTTCCAGGTTTTTTTCCATTTTCAGTTACCACTGCTATATCACCTGTAAATCTTATAGTAACTTACTGTACAGTTTTCCATTGACATGTTTGCCATGACTGTTGGTAGCTAAAAATTCTTTATGGCTTTTTCTGTATACATGGAAAATAATAATGGTGATAATCCCCATCCTTGTCTTAAGCACTTTCCAATTTTAGCTTCAGCTCTTTAACTCTTTGTTTTCCAATCAATCAATCAATCAATCAATCAATCAATCAATCAATCAATCAATCAATCAATCAATCAATCAATCAATCAATCAATCAATCAATGAATCGCCCTGTGAGGAAAGCAAGGACAAGCCGCATTACTCCTCATCCTGCCTTTCTAAGCTTCATTGCACAGTAGCACTAACATTGGTTTCCCTATAACTATATAACTTAAGGTATTATGTTTGAGGATTCAACCAACCTCCAGGCTAAGGACATAAGGTGAAAACAGATCCTGAGACATCACTCCCACAGCAGGAAAGTATCGCTCTAAATATACCGTAATACCATATAGACATTAAATTTTAGAGATGTAAGAAGCAAGTCAGCTCCCGGACGAAGCTATCGTTCTGTTTTCAGACCAACTTTGCTTTACGGGAGTCAAAGCTGGTGAACTCAGGATATCTTATTCATAAGTAGAGTCCGGATTATTAGGTTCTGATAGGTTAGAATGCAAACGTACTTTAGGCAGTAACAAGTATGCCCTACACTGTACAACGGTTATGCTATGAGATTTGCGTAGATATTAGGAGTACAGCCTATAGAACTCCTTGAATTGATGCTACTCTTCCTACATTATGGTACAACGGGTTGCATGACACTTCCTACAAACCAAATTACTTTGCATTCTAACCTATTACCACCTAAAAATCCGAGGTCTATTCATAAGCTACAAGTAACAGACTTGAAAGCAGCGAGAATGATTGTTGGTACAAACAGGTGGGAACTATAGCAGGAGAGTACTCGGAATGGGGAAATAAAGGCTTCTGTAATTTACCTGGCGAGTTCGCCGTACGGTTAAGGGCATGCAGATGTCATTTTGTATCCGGGAGATAGTGGGTTCGAACCCCACTGTCGGTAGCCCTGGTTTCCGTGGTTTCCCACATCTCAATGAGATCAATGACTTACAGGCGGAAGGATTTCCTTGTCAGTTATGGAGGCAGAGGGAGACCAAGGCGACGATACTCAGATTCAGTTTAAAACGATCTAAATATAAGAGATAGAGAATTAAGCGAGGCCACATAACTAGTTACAAATGGAGGATTATGGCGGCGATGAGTAAATTCACGGAGGCGTGCAGACTGAACGCGGAAAGGCAAAACAGAGTTTGATGTGTATTACATTACAGGATGTTGGCTCGTTAATAAATGGAAATATACAGTATATTAGGAATTATGTAGAACAGTTATGCTTTTATATGAGAGGTGGTATTTTTCATCCAGGGTTATGACTAGGCTAGAGTAATCTAGACCAGGGTTTCCAAACTTTTTTGTGTATGAGGCTCGCTCAACATATCGCATTCGCGTCCAAGGACGCCCTCTCTACCCACACAACATAATTCAGAATTCAGTGAACGAAAAGCATTTTTTGTAATGTTAAGATCTTTGATAGTATTCGTATAATTCAGGACTCTCTCTCTCTCTCTCGTTCTCCTCAACCTGATGATTGAGGGTAGCATGACTGTCCTCGTCCAACGACCTTCTATCCTGAGCCAGCTGCTTAATTAGTTGATATGGACGTCGCCCTTTAATGCCATCGAGGAACCCTGCTCTTGGTCGTCCTCTTCTAGTCTTTCCTTCCAGTTTTCCTTCAAGCAGTGTGGTGCACCATGATGAATGACCTATCCAACTACATCTTCTTTTCGCGATCATTTTCTCTAGACTGATGGTTTCTTCAGCTCTCTTGAGAACTACTTCATTTCTTAGCCTGTGAGTCCAAGGTATTCGTAATATTTGACGCCAGCACCACATTTCGAATGCATCTATTCTTATCAGCCTGTAATAGAGTCCAGGTTTCAGAGCCATAGTTCGCAATGCTCCAAATGAAGCTCCTAATGAAATGTTTTCTTACTGGTAGTGATATTGCCTTGCAGGTCAACAAGCTTTTATTTACTGAAAGCTTCTTTAGCCTGGGCTATTCGTGAACGGACGTCCTTTTCACACCTCCCATCAGATGTAATTATGCTTCCCAAATAAGTGAACTGATTTACTTGAGGCAATTTTTCTCCTTCCAACCAAACATTAACATCCAGAGTACATTTCATTAATCTTGGTTTTTGTTTTGTTAATATTCATGTTACATTTTAGTATTAGTCATCATCACTAGTCGTTATGCTCATTACTGAGCGTCGTGACCTCATAACTCCATCATTTCCGTGTTGCAACCTCGACAAGATGTCTCCATCCCGAGCGGTTTTCACATTTCGATAATATGACCTGAAGTGGTAGCCCAGTGATCTATCCATCTGCTTGCTGTTCTTCCTCGTGGTCTACTGCCTTCGATTTTGCCTTGTAAAATTACCTTTTCCAAGTTCTCTACGTCTCATCTTAACCCGTAGAGAGCCAGACAACGATATATCGTTGTTTCACATATACGCGTAAAGTGCCAACCACGATATATCGTTGTTTGGATAGCGCGTAATTCTATAAGAGTTTGTACAACTTGGGCCGTCAGATTGCAACATCTTATGTGTAGAGCCCATAGAGACTTGTCATTAGATTTTAACTATGCCGCTAGATGGTGCGCAAATTCATTCATTATCTCCATGCCGCGTGACTAGCGGGAGAAGTTATTTTGTTAACGATGAAGAACTGGCTGTATATCTTAATAATTTTTAGTGAAGAAGAGGAATAGGAAAGTGAAAGTGTTATTTGGATTGATAACAGCGAGTTTTCTGTAAACACTCAACCACGTGCTCATTGAAAGTGGTAATGACCGTCTGAGTGACAGTACTGATGATGATGACGGCTCTAACAATATCCAACAGCAAGAATTTCCTGTTTTCCGTGAAATTCAATTAGGTCAAGATGCAAAATACCAACCCTCACCTGATTATTAGGATACTCCTGGCCCGAGACACGCCCCTGCGTATTTTTATTTTATTTTTCACGGCTCAATTATGGAACCTCATACCTACAGAGACAAACAGATATGAGAAATCATGTCTTTTCACCACAAGCCAGAGTACAGCACTGGCGCCCGGTTACATTGATTGAAATGAAGACGTTCATTTCTGTTTTGTTGGAAATGGCTAGAAGGCCAAGCATATTTTCTTTTTGGGTCAAAAACTCCCCTTATATTCCATGGTTTGGAAATATGTTCTCAAGAAACAGATTCCAATTGATCTTGAGATTCTTTCATCTTGTGAACAATGGTAATCGATCACCATCTGGTTACGCTAACTACAATCCATTTTCCAGGTTCGATCCCATTGTTGAACATGCCCATTGTATATTACGATACCATTGTACGTAACTCTTAAAATACTGAAGATAAAAATATGAAACTTTACATGTTTATTCGTCTTAAATAGGACATTTCAAAGAAGTCATCAATATTTATCATCAAGTTAAATTTTCTGTTTCTTGTGTGTTTTTCCTGATTTTTAATTTTTCGTGTTTTAAAATTGTTTGGAAATTTTTTTTAAATACCCAAGAACATTTTAGTGTTCTAATTTATTTCAGCAGTAAGAGTGGCTTCTCGTTAACATTTAATACAGGTCACAAATATAATAACAATGATTTGAAATTTATGTAGTGCAGAGATTGAGAACCTGCAAAATTCTCTAAATCTGCCTGACACTAAGAGGGTTAAAATGTGGCCAAGGAACTGGATATAACTCTCACTCACACGGGAAGATAGGCTTTTCTTGATGCAGAGTTCGTCCAGAATGGAAACATTAGTTCTTCTTTCTGTCCAGGGTACACGTAGAATTCTCCGCCAACACCACATCTCAAAGGCATCAATGCGCTTTTTGTCTTTAGTATTCACGGTCCAGGTCACACAGCCGTACAAAAAGACGGAGAACACTAGTGATTCTACCAAGCGCATCTTCGTGGCTTTTGATATTGCCCGGTTCTGCCAGATCTTAGTAAGTTTAAGTAGATCATTCAGTTTCTTTAGTGAGGTCTCTATCTCTTTCTCAGTTTCAGCTATAACGGAATTATCATCTTCAAAACGTATTGTTTGGTATAGTTGGCCATTCATTTTATTCCACGGTTGGAGGTGGCTGAAAATTGTTTCATTGCTAATTCTAAATACACATTGAACTATAGACCACATCCTTGCCTTACTGCTTTTCTTATTTACTTTTTTACTTTTCTTTAAATTTATCTACATTTATATAAAGATACTATATTGTACCAGTAAACGTTCGGGGCGTAAGGCATGAGAAGGATCTCAGGTAGTGGAAGTTGGTTTTTGGAGCCGGTACAGAGCAGGATAGACTCGCAGGGCGAATAATAGATGGTTATACCCTTTTTCAAACAATTTATTAATAATGTTAATCAATTACCACCCTGCAATGTCGATATAGAATGCAAATAATTTGTTGAAATCAAAAGGGTTAACGTAAATCTTCTTGAATGCAATTAGTGAAAATAAATAAATCTCACAGATCCAATAGTCTTTTGCGAAAACACAAAGTGTCAGTTTTTCACCTAAAGTCTTTCTAAGTATTATGACATGACATGAACACACTTATAATTGAAAATAAGAATTTGAACTTCTGTTGAGAGTTTCTCAGTTTGTGAGCCTTGAAACATAGAGCACTTGAAACTCCTAGAGTCTTTCTTATGTAAAATAGATTTTGAAAATAGATTTATCTTTAAAAGATAAATTTTGAGTAATGGTGGAAAACTACGAAGTATCGTCATACGCAGCACTGGGTAAACCACTGTTCACGATTGGTAAGAAAGAAAAAAACGAAAGTCAGTTTGTGACTACTCACTTATTAAAAAAACTTGGCTTACGAATACTGATGAGAATCTGGAACATTCCGCGGGTGCGGATGATGACTCGAACTTGAAGTTCCACGAAGAAACCACGTTGACGTCATAGATGAAATGATGTTGAAGGTAGTTGGATCTTGTAGAATTTTCTGAGGATTTCTGCTGCTCGTGGAAATGATCTTAACACACGGAACATGCAAGTAGTATTTACAGATACTATGTTAATTCTAGGACGTCCAATGAGTGATCACAGTCCTTGATGCAAAAAACCCACTATTTTAAACTGTCACTGAGAACGTCCAACACAGTGCAAACACGTAATATTTCTCATGACTGTCTCTAACCACAGTCTTTGAATCGTTGTCCTGACAGATAACACTGATTCTCTAATATTGATAGGACTATCTTATTTTAGAAAAAGTTCTTAACTTTCACTAAGTTTATCACTGTAACATGTCAAGTTCTAATATGGCACATAAATAAAAAGACATAGTCCAAGGATGTGCTATGTTAGAAAATAAGTTCTAGAGTAGTTAAAGTTACTGTACACGACAGTTTCTGTTGGTAATTTAATATTGTGTGCAATTAATTAAGTCCACACTTCATGTTGTGAATGTCCAATATATAACTTCGAACTTCACTGATTTCGTACGTGTTATACTTTGAAATGTCTGTAAGTTATATCATAGTTGCGGCACAATAGACTACTTACGGTGCGACGTTTTTTTTCCTCAAGTACGATGGCGATTTACTAGCCCGTAATTTCGTCTCCGCGAAACACGACGAAAAGTACTGTCTTCGAGACTGTACGAACATACTATGTGAGGGCCAGTCTCCCCTCTCTCTTACTCATACACATACTGCACTGCTAGACTGGACTGCTTGCAATGAACTGAACTCAACTCAACACGCAACAACTTGTTAGCCTTGACCCAGTGGCATATATAGCTGGCGCTGGGAGGGGTAGTTTCTCTCGGTCATGTGACCGTGAGTGCGTAATTTCTGTTAGATATTAAATCATTGTAACTCAGCAACCATAGGATGGATTAATTTGGAATTTTCATGACGTCCGCTACCATTTAGCGTTTGTTCCATTAAAATTGGTACAGGCGTTGAAAACTTGCGAAAAGAAAGATATTTTCCAGAAATATCTCTAGGGGAGGTGAGCTTTGAACGACAGGTGACGTCACTTGACTCCGCCTAGCGCACTCGTGGAGTCTGGTACATACTGGAACATTCTTTTACTTAGATGTTCGTACGTCGGACGGATCTTATATGCTGGAACAACATTTTTTTTATAACTATGGACCAGGACCTAGGCTTTCCTGGTACAATATGCATACACAGAAATTATAAAACAATCTGACACTTGGCTAATAACTACAACAGTCTGGATCTGAAAAGTTGTTTGAGAAAATTAACTTGCTATGGTTGTCGGATCAATGGGAGCTGTTTTTCAAAGACCGAGCGTTTTACAAGCGTAGTCACTCGAACCGAAGATCAGCCTCTACGTTAACTCTGTTTCTGTACTTCGTTTTCGTTTGTGTGAGTGCAAAAAAGATAAACTCACACAGGTATGTTGTCAAGAAAGGAATTAAGAGCAGTATTTCCTTTCTAGAAATTGTATGGCACAGGGGATGTCATGCACATCACTAGAGACGAGAAGTTGTGATACAAGGTCTTCATAAGATTCTTCCAACTTGTACCATTTATCAACCAATAACTCCTTATACTGTATGTAAGTTATACAACAGTGAATACATAGCTTCTAAATTTAGAATAATGATCTATGAATTTTGCGTGTATAATAGAATTTCGCTCTTTAAATACCTACAATTTATATTATTATTGCGGACCCCTTGGATTATCGTCCTTCCTTCCCCACCCCCACCCCAAGGGGTCGGTGGACCACAGTTTGGAAATGCCTGATCTGGACTAATGTAGATTGGAGCGAATGAACGTTTATTGAAGCGGGTAACAAGTATAGGCTACCTTTCACAACGGTTATGCTATGAGTCTTGCATAAACTTTAGGGGTACGACCGATCAGAAAACCTGGAATTTATGTTACTCTTGCTACATAACGGGAGAACGGGCTAGACGATACTTCCTAATAACCAAATTAGTTTGCATTCTAACCTATTACTGCCTAAACTTCCGACCACTTTGAAACCATCTAGAGTAAAGGACATATCACAATCCATGTTAGTGTTCGAGTTTGCCATTGTAGTATGAACGAATACGCTTGCTACTTCGCCTTACTCATAAATATTGATTTCTGTGACATCCATTGCACGATGGACGTTGTATGATATTGTGCAGTGTGAATATCAAAACCCTGCGACCATTACATTTGTCATACAAGCGAGTGGACTGTATTCAATTGTGTGAACCTTATACATTTTCCATTACGTTCACTATCGCTCTTTGAATGCCTCGACGAGGATGAAATGGAGTAGTATTCATAAAATTAGCTATACGATACAGTTGTAGCTAATGTATGCAGAACAAGGGTGCGTTCCAGAACAAATATGAAGAGCGAACAATGGTGAGAGTGAATGTGTCTTTTGTGGAACAGAGATAGCGAGTACTTGAAGAAAGATGAGGGCATACAGAGAGAACAAGCGAGCAGGCGGAGAGAAGAAGGAAGAGAGTACACTTCTATTTTAGTTAATTGAGTGTGTAACTCGGAACAATTAAGAACATCAACACAATTAATACATAATAGAACATGATGTATTAGCTGGAGACGGCTGTCATAGCCCGCTTCAGGGGTATACGGAGTTTGATTTACTTTTGTATGGAGATATCGCTATATAAATTCAATATGGACTCACCTTGAATACCACCGGAACGACAGTTGTGTATGAAGGTTTGCATAACCTATAGGTGCTTTGACAAGAACATAATTCAGGCGGTCCGTTCCAAAGCTCGTTTTATTCTGATTATCCACCGTAAAAGATTTTTCATGAAAAACCAACATAGGCAATCGTTTAGAGCCTCCGTGGCTCAGGCGGCTGCTCGCCGGCCTCTCACCTCTGGGTTCCGAGGTTCAAATCCCGTTCACTCCATATGAGATTTGTGCTGGAAAAAGCGGAGGCGGGACAGGTTTTTCTCCGGGTACTCCGGTTTTCCCTGTCATCTTTCAATCCAGGAACACTCTCCAACATAATTTCATTTCTTCTGTCAGTCATTAATCATTGCCCAGCAAGAGTGCGACAGCGTTCGACAGCCGGCACAATTCTTATCCTCGCTGCTAGATGGGGCTTCATTAATTCCATTCCTGATCTCGTCGAATGAATGGAAACAGGATGTGGAGACTCGCTAATTTAATTTTATTACCGTACATTCAAGTCTCAGGTCAGAGGGTCGCCTTATATTATAAATATAATTATTAGAACGTCAATAAAGTAGTTTTACAATTTGGATAAGGTGTGTTTTGGACCATCCAGTAAGGAAAATGAAATATTTTACCTTGCACATTTTAACTGAACAAAGCAAAAGAGAAAACATTGTGAATATAATATTAAATAAAGCACACGAGTACAATAGTACACTTTTCTCCTATCAGTATAATGATATTCGCTATTAAATTAGACACTCCACTAGATTTAGCTCATTTACGTCCTATCGATAGACACTCAATACTTGGACAAAACTCTTCCTTTATAGGCTATAATGCGCTCACAATACAACAGAATTCAACAATAATTATGTTAATATTGAAATGGATTACTTCCTCAAATGTGATCCTTCCTTTCGAGGTCCATCCCAAATAACTTCTGATACTTCGAACAAGATTGTTCACGTCTACGTTGGGACACGTGAAAGGTGCTAGGTAACTAATAGCTCGACCTTCAAGCCCATCGAGTTCACTAATACTGTAACCCTTTGTAATTATAAATAGTAATGTTGTTTGATTTGTCATCCCAATAAATACTTTACGGTTTTTGAAGACCCTGAGATGCCGGAATTTATCCCACAGGAGCTTTTCTACGTGCATGTAAATCTACCGGCACGACGCTGATGTATTGGAACACCTCCAAATACCACCGGACTGAGGTTGGATCCAATCCGCCAAGCTGAGTTGAAGGCCAATGCTCTGCCGCTTGAACTACTCAGCCCTAACCCTTTTGTGCCTATTGGTTTCCCTATTAAGCGTTCTGATGAGAACCTTGAGATGTAGAAGAAAAAATATTAAATAATTAAAATGAAACACAGCGACACTCTCTAGGCATCATCAATTAAGAACCACTCTCGCCCAGGTCCTCAGAAGAACCGGATTCACCGTCCATTAAGAGATTCGTGGTTTGTCAGGGAACGAAAGCACTCGAATGATCGACAAAATTGGCTACAAAGGGAACAATGTAAGATATATAATCAATTCAACCATCTGCTTGGAATCCTCCGCGACTCAACCTGACGATGTTGATTGTGAGAAGAAAGGAATATACGAGCCCACAGTAGTTACGAGGATGGAAGTCGTATGCTTGAGGGGCACAATATTTTGAAAATTCCACCTGTCAAAATCTTTAATTATTGACGTTGCACTTTCTGACTTGAAATCATCAGTAAGTATTTCAAGAAATCATCTTCAGTGATTTTCTATAAAATTCAATAGACTGTATCTCCACTCGAGCATATAAGTTGCTATATTTTGTACTTATTCAACCTCTAAATTGAGGAAGTATTATTATGTAATAAAAATACCAGGCGGCCCGCGAGCGCCGTACTTTCTACTTACAAATGTCCCGCATGCACTAGTGATGCATGGGATGCCTAATCACTTGTTTTCTAAAGAGTGACACAACATGCTGTATTGTGGATGATGCAAAACAAATAGCAGTCATTTTACTGCGCACGTTCCATAACAGGCTGCATTTGTAAATACGCCAAAGAAAAGAAAAGAAAATTTAATACTTTGTACACTTGTAGACATTCCATACTATAAAAGAGTTGTTTGTATCAAAAAAACGAATACTGTTCATCGAAATGCGTGTGTAGAAGGCAGACGACTGTTTCGAAAGTCCTGGGTGTACCGTCTGAGAGCTTCGGCTGCATTCCGACCAGATTAAAATGATGTCTGATATTCGTCGTTGGTGAACGCACTAGCCATTGCCGATATTCAGACAGAAAATATAGTGCTTCTGTACCATACACCAGCCTACTGTCGGATTTTTTATTATGGACACTCGAGTTTAGGCTTTAATTACAAACGAACCAATGGGCCTATTGAAATTCGAGTTATACCAATATTTTCCTTGTTTAATTCTACGTTAGCGTATATAAGACGCATTGTTTTCGACGTTCATTAAATATTTTTAATTTGTGGTTGTAATAAATATTGCCCGGGTTTTTGGCTTCTTCTCTAGGAAGCGCTCACTTAGGAATATATACAAGGAAAACGACTTGTCTGATTCTAATGAAATTTTTATATGTTATAACCACATGACTTTGTAGTGTAATACTCAAGTTACAATTTTTTTTCAACCAACCTGAAACAAGTTCTTATCATTTTTCTAAAGCAACTCTTTCTCAGCCCAGGATAAACGTACAGCAGCAAACTCGGGCTTGTTTTGAAGCACTCAGTCATGGTTATCAGAAACTACAACAACTGTAACCGTACAGTGTGGTACCGAATTTATGAAGAGTAATATTGAAGGGAGGTTTTGTGTACGCCGGACCGGGCTATTAACAGCAGGCCGGGTAGTGAAATTGGGCGCAGTGTTGCCGCGTTCAGTAGTACTCACGCGCGCAACGAACGCAGCTTTTCGTTTACTTTCATTCGTTTACTTTCAACCTTTAATTTTATTTCCTCTTATAAATTCCACTTCCCATCACCTTTTCTCATAAGGGCTTTGGACCTTCAACGGCAGGTTTAAAAATGGTTAACTTCCTAATTTAGAAATATTACACTGTACAATTTTTACAATAGTTATTTGTATTATTATTTACATATACTGTATTTACGGTATTTTATTCTATCAATTTTCTTCGTCTGAAAAATCACTGTGTTCCGAAGAATCGGTGCTGCTGTCATTCATGTTGATTATGACTGACTCGAAATAAGGGACATTTGCAGACAGTCCATCTTTTTTCCAGTAGTGGTCTTCAATTTTCTTAGCGTGTTTAATACATTGTTTCCAGAGTTCAGGGTTCACGGTACGTAAGGCTTCTCGGCATAAAGCGTAAATTGTTTCCATACCTCTACCATTTTCTAATGTGTTAGCCATATTTGTTTTTTGCTATTTTCCCTTTTACGTAAGCTCAAATGAGCTCGATTGGATTAAGCTCGCAATGGGCCACTGGTAACCAAATAATCTGTACATCCGGTCGAAGTCGTTTAGTCAGTTGTTCCAGCTTCTTTACCGGCATTTGAAACTAAGGCCTGGCAAGAACAATCAGCTCTGATTTAGTTAATTTATTATAATCGTCAACTTCAGGTGGTAGTGAAATATTCTTTGACGTTATGCAATGTATAATTTCACGTTTCAGCCATGACATGTTCGGCTTTTTAGATGAAGGATCGACCCTCATATGATATGGAGCTTGATTCTATAACGACAGCAGAACTTTGAGGCAATAAACTCAGGACTTTCATGAACCATTCCTTATAATGAGTCGAGTTCATCTCATTCTGGTAATCGCCACTACTTTTCCTGCCATTAAAACAAAGTTCTGCACCGTCAAGAAATCGTTCTTCACTTCCGATGTGTAAAATTTGACCTGGACGACTTATTTCCATCATTCTCCTTTGAAGCGGCTCCTACTCTCTTCACTGACGACAGCGATAATCCAAGACAATCTGCCACCTTCTTGTACACAGGAAACCTCTTGTCCCCTACTTTTTCCCCCTCACATTGAAAGAAAAAAATAGAACTCAAAATCATTGCAAACCAGGCGAGTTGGCCATGCGATTACGAACGCGCAGCTGTGAGCTCGCATCCTGGAGATAGTGGGTTCGAACCCCACTGAGGACAGCGCTGAAGATCTTTTTCCGTGGTTCCCATTTTCACACCAGGCAAAGGCTGTACCTTAATTAAGGCCACGGCTGCTTCCTTCCCATTCCTCGGCCTTTCCTCTCCCATCCTCGCCATAAGACCTATCTATGTCGGTGCGACGTAAAGCAATAACAAAAAAAAAATCATTGCAAGTTCACCCTCTGATAACGGCGGTCTCGGAGGCATCTTGAAGTGACGTGGTCAACGTGCAGAACATAGGAAAACTGAAAATAGCTTCCGGACAAACCAAGGTCACGGGTATTCCGTTTCATAACTGCCCGGGGCGAGTGTACTGTGTTGGTTGCGCGCGTGAGTACTACTGAACGCGGCAACACTGCGCCCAATTTCACCACCCGGCCTGCTGTTAATAGCACGGTCCGGCGTACACAAAACCTCCCTTCAATATTACTCTTCATAAATTCGGTACCACACTGTACGGTTACAGTTGTTGTAGTTTCTGATAACCATGACTGAGTGCTTCAAAACAAGCCCGAGTTTGCTGCTGTACGTTTATCCTGGGCTGAGAAAGAGTTGCTTTAGAAAAATGATAAGAACTTTTTTCAGGTTGGTTGAAAAAAATTGTAACTTGAGTATTACACTACAAAGACATGTGGTTATAACATATAAAACTTTCATTAGAATCAGACAAGTCGTTTTCCTTGTATATATTCCTAAGTGAGCGCTTCCTAGGGAAGAAGCCAAAAACCCGGGCAATATTTATTACAACCACAAATTAAAAATATTTAATGAACGTCGAAAACAATGCGTCTCATATACGCTAATGTAGAATTAAACAAGGAAAATATTGGTATAACTCGAATTCCCATAGGCCTATTGGTTCGTTTGTAATTAAAGCCTAAACTCGAGTGTCCATAATAAAAAATCCGACAGTAGTACTGTGCCGTCGTAAACGAGATTTACTAATCCAAGCGGTTGCATTAGACGGGTAGAGCTGAGGAACACATTGCGAACGACCATACGGTTGTTATCTCTTCATATCCTGGCATAACCTGCCTGCTGTTAGTAGTGCCCCTGTAAAAATTAGTTGGTAGATATCCAATTCATCATTTGTACATGCGGGATGTTTATAAGTACAGCGCTCGCGGGCCGCCTGGTATAGACACAATGAAACTGTCGCTGGTAGAAATATATTAATGAGGTTTCACTTTATTTTAAAGGTGGAAAATCTCAATTAAATTATTAGGATGTAACATTCATAGTCTATATCTACATTTTCTCCTTAGTTCTCTCCAGGAATTCGGAACATTCTTTACCTTCCGTAACAGGAGTACTATTCTGCGTCATTCAGGGCACAAAAATCTATGAAGTACTAACACAGTTCTAGAACAAACGAAATGAACAGCGGTTAAATTGAAGTCACGTGTTGAAATTATCCTTTAATATTGGTTGATTGTAAAAGGCGAGTTTTTGGAACCAAAAGCGCCAGGGATAATAATAATAATAATAATAATAACAGTAATAATAAACCTAAAAAGAAAAAGTTGTTCACAGAACGCAAGATGCAGCACAGTGCATTTGTGAAGAGACTTTGGTAGGAGAAGAAGTTGAAAACCATCTGGCCTACGAACAAGATCAAACGCCTCTTTGAATGGGCATCAAGAAATAATAATAATAATAATAATAATAATAATAATAATAATAATAATAATAATAATAATAATATTTTTTATTTATTCTGTCAAAGTTAACCAAAGTTAACCCTTGACCAGTCTTAACCCGGAACACTGTTGATAATAACTACTGATGGCAATAATATGAAAACAATATTAACAATAATTACAGTAATATATATACAAGGATTGCGGCAAAAGTTATGGCAACTATTTTTTTCTTGTAGATATGTGAACGGATCACAATCGTATATGTGCCGTGTGGAAATTCTGCAGCCATAGAACAAATAATAGGACTGTTTATCGTCAACTATTGGTTTCATGACTCTTCAGCCACAGACTCAGATGTCCCACAAGTTCGCACCAGGAACTGTTTCATTCCATAAACTCTGCGATCGTCCTCATTCTGTGTCCACTATTTTCAGCTTTATTGTACTTCACGTTTCTGCCACGTACTTGCGTAGAAATGAAATGAAATGGCGTATGGATTTTAGTGCCGGGAGTGTCCGAGGACATGTTCGGCTCGCCAGATGCAGGTCTTTTGATTTGACACCCGTAGGTGACCTGCGCGTCGTGATGAGGATGAAATGTTGATGAAGACGACACATACACCCAGCCCCCGTGCCAGCGAAATTAACCAAGTAAGGTTAAAATTCCCGACCCTGCCGGGAATCGAACCCGGGACTCCTGTGACCAAAGGCCAGCACGCTAACCACTTACCCATGGAGCCGGACCTTAACCGTCACTCCTCGAATTGTATATCTCGGTGTTGTCTCTACTAATCGTATTTTAAATGTAAATTTTTACCTTATATGACCTGTATTCATCTTCCATGATTGGTCGGGAGATGCAGAGTGGGGCTTGGCCCAGAAGTGGCCACGTGGTTCAACGCCTCAGAATTCGGGAGACGGGACAGGGCTGGACCTCACGGCTGGCCCCAACCGTCGGCTGTCCTGAGAATGGTTTTCCGTGGTTTTCCATTCTCCTGCACTAAGGCGAATGCCCGAGACAGTTCCTACTATAGGTTAAGACCGCCTACCCCCTCATCTTCTCCGCACATATCCTTCACCGTAACAAATCTCCTGGCCTGAGAGACGGCGTCACCGTCTAAGAGGCCCGCCTCCCCCTTCAGGGCAGGAATGAAAATATTTTAGTACTAGTAGTTTCATGACTTAAATAGAGATAGCACTTGATCTTAAAGGATGTATTTAGGCCTATGAACGTTTACAGCAAGGTATACTTCAGTAAATAAAAGCAATATGTACAATTTTAGACATATTGTTTTACATTTTATTCCAATTATTACTAGAGCCTCCGTGGCTCAGACGGCAGCGCGTCGGCCTCTCACCGCTGGATACCGTGGTTCAAACCCCGGTGACACCATGTGAGATTTGTGCTGGACAAAGTGGAGGTGGGACAGGTTTTTCTCCGGGTACTCCGGTTTTCCCTGTCATATTTCATTCCAGCAACACTCTCCATTATCATTTCATCGCATTTATCACTCATTAATAAAAATCACCTTGGGAGTAGCGACCCCATTGTAATACCAGCCTATATATATGTTTCATTCATTACATCCCTGACCCGGTCAATGACTGGAAAACAGGTTGTAGGTTTTTTCTTATTATTACTATCCTTATTGCATACCAATTGGTTTCATTAGTAACTTCGCTAAAGAAATTATCGGTAATTTAAGAAAACTCTAATTCAGTCTCTAGTTTCATACCTTGTGGTAGTTTGTAACCTGAAACCGCTCTAAACGTGGATTTCTTGAAATATGTTGATTTATAATTGCGCCAGCCGTCAGCATCAGCTAAATGTGGGCGCCGTTAAATGCTGTCAGACATATTCTTTAGGGTACAAAGAAGGAGTAAAGGTGCGAAATGACTGCGGTTTTTAGAATTACCTGACGCACAACATTGAACGGAACACAAGGAAAAGCACATCGCGAACATGTTCGTTTACTATCGGTCAAGCCTTCGCTTGCATGGGTTGACTCGACACACCTTCCGGCTACACTGCCATCTAAATAATAGAATAATAATGTTATTTGTTTTACGTCCCACTAACTACTTTTTGAGGTCTTCGGAGACGAAGAGGTGCCGGATTGTAGTCCCGCAGGAGTTCTTTTACGTGCCAGTAAATCTACCGACACGGGGCTGGTCGTATTTGAGCACCTTCAAATACCACCGGACTGAGCCAGGATCGAACCTTCCAAGTTGGGGTTAGAAGGCCAGCGCCTTAACCGTCTGAGCCACTCAGCCCGGCCTAAATAATAGATGTTTGACTGATTGTCAGATAGTATCTGCATTTTGCAAGCTTCCACGCTGAAGCAAAAGATGGCAGTACAGCATAGCATCGTGTATTTTGTCGGCTAAGAGATGGCGGACGTGCGGTGGGCTATACAATGTCATGTCGGGCCTCGCCCAACAGGAGAGGAGTAAGGGTGAACATACCGTATTAAATGTTTGAATATAAGCATGAAACTTCGCATAAATTCCTGAAGGAATCGTGTAATCCGTTACAAAATCCAGCCCGAAGAACGGATACAAACGTTACTTTATGATAAGATACACGATAGAAGTTTCACGTTAATATCTCATCAGCCTGTCAGGTATCAACCTGTTCAACGAGAAAATTAACTCTTCGTCTTTCTTTTCAACCTCTTTGGGGTGTGTTGAATCAATCACTACTTTGTGTGTTGTTCTTTTCTTAGTGCTCAGTATTTTTTCATTCTTTCTGGTTTTCGTTTCCTCTCGTCTTCCGAGATAATAGGTTTGGATTTTAATGTAGATTTTCTTCGAACCTGATATTTTTGTCTTTAGTTATTACTTTAGCTTTTTATTGGGTAGTGTATTTTCTGTAATTTTTAATTATACCAGGTCTTTTTCAGTTTCTTTAAGCAGTCGGACTTTGTTTTACGGTTACCAAAGTAGTCAAAGATTTATTTGGTTAATCTATTAGAGATCATTCTGAGAAATGACCGTAAATATTATCCTTCTTTTTCGCATAGTTCTGAGAGTTTTTCATTTTTATTGTACCTAGGCAGAGTGTTTCGCTCTTGGTGTATATTATCGTATTTTCGTGATATTTTGTTGCTATGACCTTTCTAAAAAATTTCCTTGCTTTTTGTCGAGTTCCTCCACCTGGCCTTTGAATTTCATGTTTAGTGCTTTTGGTTCAATCACTGTTTCATAATATTTAATTTTGGACTCCCATGTGTGTATCGTTCGTTAGTTGGAAGGCCAGTTCAAGATTATTTTTCCTGGCTTCCATTGCTTTGCTCTCCACAGTACTGGAATTAATCCATTCTCTGAGATATTTATCCGACTCAATGGCTAAATGGTTAGCGTTCTGGCCTTTGGTCACACGGGTCCGGGGTTCGATTCATGGCAGGGTCTGGAATTTTTACCATCATTGGCACGGGGGATGGATGTATGTGTCGTCTTCATCATCATTTCATCCTCATCACGACGTGCAGGTCACCTAGGGGCGTCAAATCAAATGACCTGTACTTGGCGAGCCGAAAATGTCCTCGGAAACTCCCAGCACTAAAAGCCATACGCCATTTTCCTGAGATATTTGAATCATTTTACTATTTCAAAGCAATAAATAAGGGAAGAAATTACAGATTGGAATATGTTTACTGTTAAAGCAGGATCTCCCGTTAATATCCTCCTGAGGCTAAGTACACAGTCACGTCGTATCTACTAGAAGGTATATTGTTTCATTCTGTGGAAAGGAAGACATCAGGGAACCACTGGCTGCACTAGTGTCTCTATGGTAACGGCGCAAAGTGAAAATGACGCAACTAAATGCGCATTCTGTGCACTCTAATTGCACATTAACGTGATCAATCCTTACGATAAGGCTCGCTAATGAAGAGTTGTAGTCTTCCACACTGATGAGTTTAACACTCATGGAATATTCTATCGTAAAAGCTGCAGAATGGGAAACCCAGAGTATTATGGGTGCGGCTGCTTTTGACGGAATAATTCATCAGTGAATCCAGCCTGTTGTTTACATGTATTCCTGACTATTATAGTGTATTAATTTAATCCAAATGGAAGCTTGAAGACTGGATATGCTTTTTGGGCTGGGGGCCTAACTGATATTAGCGGCATAAATTTTGCGTGAACAGAAAACAGACAGCGTGGTAACCATACAACCACTGTTCGTCAACTATCTGTGCTCTCTTCTCCCTCACATTCCACGAACCTACTACGCAGGTGTAGCAGGGGAGAGGTGATACTCCCATGTGGCGGAGAGTGAGGTCCTAACCGGCTTACCGGCGGACTTGAAGAAATAATATAGCTTTCGCGGAGCAAACACACAACCCCCTATGGGTGGGGGACGCAGAAGAAAAATAAAGCCACGGTATCCCCTGCCTGTCGTAATAGGCGACTGAAAGAGGTGACCAAGGGATTAATATTTTAGAACTATGGCTCGATTTTTCTTGCGAATAGTACCACCATGTGAGGAACACCACGGGTCTGCGCGTTGCCTGTGGTTAGTACCACTATGTGACAAACAAAACGGGTTTGGCTGGCGTCCGTGATTGGTACCACTATGTGAAGAAAACCATTGGTCTGCGTTGCTTGTGAGTAGTACCCTTACGTGCAAAACACCATGGGTTTGTGTTACCTGAGAGTGGTGCCATGGGTCTACATTATCAGTGATTAATACCCCTATAGGAGCAACACCATGGTTCTGCCTTACCACTGTGCTATGTATTAACCGTTGTTTGTAAATACACTGACTGACAGAGCAAATGCAACACCAAGAAGGAGTGGTCAGAACTTTATGCCAATTGCAGGGTAGACTGACGTCACTGAGGTATGCTCATGATGTGAAATGCGCCGCTGTGCTGCGCACGTAGCGAACGATAAATGGGACACGGCATTGGCGAATGGCCCACTTCGTACCGTGATTTCTCAGCCGACAGTCATTGTAGAACGTGTTGTCGTGTGCCACAGGACACGTGTATAGCTAAGAATGCCAGGCCGCCGTCAACGGAGGCATTTCCAGCAGACAGACGACTTTACGAGGGGTATGGTGATCGGGCTGAGAAGGGCAGGTTGGTCGCTTCGTCAAATCGCAGCCGATACCCATAGGGATGTGTCCACGGTGCAGCGCCTGTGGCGAAGATGGTTGGCGCAGGGACATGTGGCACGTGCGAGGGGTCCAGGCGCAGCCCGAGTGACGTCAGCACGCGAGGATCGGCGCATCCGCCGCCAAGCGGTGGCAGCCCCGCACGCCACGTCAACCGCCATTCTTCAGCATGTGCAAGACACCCTGGCTGTTCCAATATCGACCAGAACAATTTCCCGTCGATTGGTTGAAGGAGGCCTGCACTCCCGGCGTCCGCTCAGAAGACTACCATTGACTCCACAGCATAGACGTGCACGCCTGGCATGGTGCCGGGCTAGAGCGACTTGGATGAGGGAATGGCGGAACGTCGTGTTCTCCGATGAGTCACGCTTCTGTTCTGTCAGTGATAGTCACCGCAGACGAGTGTGGCGTCGGCGTGGAGAAAGGTCAAATCCGGCAGTAACTATGGAGCGCCCTACCGCTAGACAACGCGGCATCATGGTTTGGGGCGCTATTGCGTATGATTCCACGTCACCTCTAGTGCGTATTGAAGGCACGTTAAATGCCCACCACTACGTGCAGCATGTGCTGCGGCCGGTGGCACTCCCGTACCTTCAGGGGCTGCCCAATGCTCTGTTTCAGCAGGATAATGCCCGCCCACACACTGCTCGCATCTCCCAACAGGCTCTACGAGGTATACAGATGCTTCAGTGGCCAGCGTACTCTCCGGATCTCTCACCAATCGAACACGTGTGGGATCTCATTGGACGCCGTTTGCAAACTCTGCCCCAGCCTCGAACGGACGACCAACTGTGGCAAATGGTTGACAGAGAATGGAGAACCATCCCTCAGGACACCATCCGCACTCTTATTGACTCTGTACCTCGACGTGTTTCTGCGTGCATCGCCGCTCGCGGTGGTCCTACATCCTACTGAGTCGATGCCGTGCGCATTGTGTAACCTGCATATCGGTTTGAAATAAACATCAATTATTCGTCCGTGCCGTCTCTGTTTTTTCCCCAACTTTCATCCCTTTCGAACCACTCCTCCTTGGTGTTGCATTTGCTCTGTCAGTCAGTGTAATTGGTGTCACAGTAGCATGAGAACAGCGAGGCATGCTCGTCGTCAGCTGTTTAACTTTCAACGCAACTAACAGTGTTGCTCGTAATGCTCACACTTGAATAACACACGGCAAAAAATGAATCCACATAGCTGCAGGCCGAAGATATTTCCTTTTCCTCAATTAATTTCCTCTTTTTCATCTGTCATTTCCTGTTAAAAGGTTGGCTATCATTATAACTATTCGGATTTTAGAGTTTACAGGTGTTAATACATTTCAGGTTGTAGAGTAAGTGTATGTTTCCAAATTGTCCAGCTAAGACAGCCTTCGACGTCTGCCTTGTATTTTGCCTTGACAGAACAACCTTGTAGTAGTTGATATTTCTTGCTTCACATCAAGTGAATCTGATATTGCATTTTATTGATGGATTCAGAATTTATTTTCTCTTTCCCTTTATTTCGGATAACCTTCATTTATGATCCAGCCCGTCCAGCTTAACCGCAGAATCTTCCTGGACGTCTACAGTTAAAGGGCTTCCAAATTCTGCATTGTGTTCTTTTAAAGGAAACAATCCCCCACTGATTTGTACCATTATGAGGGGCCGGTGACCTGGATTTTGGGGCCCTTCCGATAATAAGTATCATCGCAGTAATTTAGACATTGTGAATTGGGTCCACTCTTTTTTTATTTCACTGTCGTTTTTGATCATCATTAGAGCCCGGATTTTTATGCATTAAATGGTTAGAGTGCAAAATTACTGAAGCAACTATTAAGTATAGTCTACCTTCACAACGACTATGTTATGGGGTTGCATAAACATTAGGGGTACGGCCCATCAGAACCCGTACAATTTATGTTACTCTTGCTACATTATGGAAGAGCGGGTGGCCGACACTTCCTACTAACCAAATTAGTTTGCAGTCTAACCTGTTACTGCATAAAAATCCGGGCTTTAATCATCATTCGTTTTAGATTATAGACAGCGGACACATTAAGAAGCTTTAATTTTCATTTCGGTGCACCTTGTACCACTAGGGGCTGATGACCTAGTTGCTAGGCTCTTTTAAACCACAATAATAATAATAATAATAATAATAATAATAATAATAATAATAATAATAATAATAATAATAATAATAATAATAATAATCTTCCTCACGTTAAGACTAAGGAAATCCAAGCTATGTTGTGCTATGCAGCCGTTTAAAGATGGCGGATTAATTGAAGAGAAGGCTTTTCTATTGGCTGTTGTCGCGGAAGGTAAAGAGGGAGGAGAAGAACTGTACACGTGAAATTGGAAGGGGAATAATTCGTGGTGAACTCCATCATTCGATTCAAGCATTGCATGGAGATGATGGAGAATTAAAAAAATACTTTCGTCTAAATCAGGAACAACCTCTACTACTGAGGATGATATTAATAATGGGCGAAACTTAAAACTTGACTTTTCATAATATTTACATTCATACCATTGTCTGCTGTCCAACTCACAACATTCTTTAAGGGGAGTACGTACTGCCTATGCTGACAATGGTAATTTCTCCATTTTTAGGTACGCTCAGGTAAAAGGTCCTTTGTCCTACAGATTTGAAACTTTATAGTGTTATTGTATGAACTTTTTTCTTTACAGTGCTGTCCTCATTTTTTGGGATTTTTTTCCAAATTTAAAAAATTTTCATGAAAAATTTGAGTAATAATAATTTTTCTGGTCTCATATATTAACACATCTAAAATAACCTGGTAGCTTTACAGAGAGAAGGTGTGGAAGTATCATTGATAATTACTTCAGATTTCTACCTTTTATAGTTTTTTGACTGAGCGTACCTATATAAGGAAGAAAACAAAAGCAAAGAAAATTATCTTTAAAGTTTAGCTTACATAAATCTTAGTTGAGGTGTAGTCTAGAACCCTCCTGCTGCATATTCCTCATCCTACTTGTCCTCCAGACTCCTTTTTGTTGCTCTCCTTGACTTACTTATCTTGGCTTCCACTATAAACAGCTTTTTATCCTCCATTTTGGTCCGACGAACATCAAAAGCTTGAAACGCACTGAGCGAATTCCACCCTGGTTGGATCCCCAGTTGGTCTAGAACTTTAATTCTGCCTGAATTTCCCATATTAAATGATAAAACAGCATCATGTACTCCTAATTTTAAGGTTTTATATCCAACAAAAATATTTTTAGGTACCGGTACACGGCTCCAAATAACAGTGTTAAAAGACTCGTTTACATTTTGGGTTTTCCCATGCAAACATTTCTTCAATAAATCGGGTTGGACAAGATCCTTATAAATTGGCTTAATCAGAAGGATCACTCCTCCTGGAAGTCCATGGAGTTTGTAGGTTTCCTTGTCTTTATTATACGTGCACCAAGAACCACGACAAGCAACTCAGTAACCCGAAATAATAAGCTAACATAAAAACCTTGAAGAAAAATCTAGCCTAATATTGCTATAACTTGAAGTTGGATTAAAGAGATTACCTGTAAAAAATTGTGAAGGCGGATTAAACGTATTCAGATCCTAGACATTATCTGTACATCATACGGTATAATTATGTCTTGGAAAACTTCATGTTAGTTTGTTCTCTTTGTGCTATTTTGGATATTTGTTGCTGTGAGCAACTTTCCTTCATACGATTTCGACTGATGAGAAGCTCCAATGTCGTCTATGCGGTTCACTAATGGACTTTTATTTCTTAGAACTAGAAAGTTATCAAAAAGTAAAACCCAGCCTACAGTCAGAAGAAGGCGTGGCATTTGTAAATGGGAGGGGCCATGGAATATCCAAATTATGGGCACTTGTAACGCGATTTCACTGAAATAAAAAACGGTGCTCTATTGTACACATACCAAAGAATACTAAAATACATTAAAATGAATTTCGCAATTTTTTGCCCTTAAGTCCGCCTGCAGTCACTCACAGTCCTACAACTAATTTACTACTCTACACTCCATGCTACTCTTTACTTTCTTCATAATTAAAAGTTTTGAGAACTTATGTTCTATCCCTCATGTTAGTAAAGCTATTCGCTGTTCACAGATTGGCTTCATGTAGCACAACTTGATCCCGTCCCGTAAGCTCTTTAACACAAGCATCCTATCGGCTTAAGTCCCTCCATCACTTGTTTATTGTTGTTAGAGCAGAGAAGACAACAGTGAACGCTGAAGTAGCTGCACATACACACACACACACACATTCGCAGTGAGTAATGCGACCTAAATCAGAACTAACGCTCGTGACGTCATTCACTCAGGACAATGATTGCATACGGGATAAGGTATTAGGCTCAGGAAGAAATATGCTCCCACTTGATGGCACTCAGTCTGTACTTTGAGGTAAGAATATTAACCCTTACACACCTAAACCGAAACTAACTAAAATTTTACAGTAACATTGTGATTTAATTGTTGTTACACCATATAAATGACGTTATATCCGGTTTTCCTGAACAACCTTTCACACAGTTTTACAGAAAATATCTGGTGTATGCATACGTTTCTGCCGGTTTCGTGGTAAAGAAAACAATTAATTTTCAAGAGAAATTCATTTTTGTAGATTCAAAATATTGGCCATCGGTTTGTACACACTTCGGCCATCTTTCAGGTAAGTTATGAATACCATATCAGAACAACTGCTTGTCTTCTCCGGTAAACCATTCGTTGAGCCATTTTCCAACTTGCTCGAAATTGCTGAAGTGCTGTTCTGCGAGCGCGTGCCCCATTGATGCGAAGAGATGATGTTTCAGTTAGCGCCAGGTCGGGCGAATACGGCGGGTGTGTAAGGATTTCCCATCCAAGCGATTTGAAGGTGTCTTTCACTGGTTTTGCTGTGCGAGACGGGGCATTGTCGTGTAACAAAATCACTTTACCATGTCTTCTGGCCAATTCCGGTCGTCTTTCCATCAATGCGTGATTTAAATTATTCATTTGTTGCCGACAGCGTTGTGCATTAACGGTTTCACCGGGTTTGAAAAGTTCGTAATACACAATACCGCTACCAGAGCGCGCACTGTCTTTCACATTTAAATTGTCGAAAACATGTCTCACATGTTCTAATGGATGGAGCGTGTTCATCATATCTGTCAACTGCAAACGATGACTTTCCACAGCCTTTTTCTTTCGATAAAATGAGAAAGCAATGCGTGCCACAAATGTTCTTTTTCAGGCACAAACGTCGACAAGATCACTGAACGATACAACACAGACGCTAGTGTTTGGCGGACTCAACTTGTGTGTGTTGGTAGGTTAATGTCAGACGAACAAATGTGTCAAATTCATACGCTGCCTACTGTTCGCTGGCGCCATCTCTTAGTGAAACCGGGAAATACTTATGCATACACCCGGTGTACCCTCACAATTGTGAGTGTTAGGGCCTTACACCTGCTGGTGCATCAGAATTTGTTCATACATAAGTAGTATCTGATTCTGCGTATGAAATTTAGTGAAGCGGTTAGAGTCTCTATTTAAACACAAATAGACATTGCTCTTCTGGCACGTCATTCTTGATCGACTTGAACAACCCTTGAGCCAGCATTCAACTTGTCAACTGCAGGCCAGTGGTTGTACCAATCTTTGGTGCTGATCGATTCACTCTTTGTGATGGTGAGGATTTTGGATCATATTTACTCACGGATTTAGCAAATGTATGCATTTTGGCTATATAGATTATTAAAACGATCACTCGGACTGTAATTCAACAACATACCTGAACAAACTTCTATATTTCGAACAAAATTTAAATTGTTGTGATGCGGCGTGAAGCAATCAACAATGATCAAAACTTGTGCTACCACCTTGACGATCGGAAATTTATCGAGGAATTCACTGCTCTTTGAATCGTAATATGATCAAAATCACGTGAAATCGGCCCGGAACATTAAAAGACTAGATCGCTGGTACTAGCATGCGTTTGAAAAGGTTAAAGGGAAACTCCGGCGTAAAACATCAAATTTCTTTAAAAAAACGTTCAATGGCTGTTTCATACCTTTGGAGTGCTAACTCTTAGATTCCAATACGATTTGGCTGTATTCGAATTTCAAATATGTCAAAGAATATTTGAAATGTGGAGTGCATGAGAGGGCGTGGCACATCGACAGCTGCCAATTTCTATGACCATCAATCAGAACCATCTTCACACTTTCGTGTTTCATTTCGCATTCCTTTCATTTCGAAGACATGTAGAGATTCCTAGCGAGAAAAATAAACTTTACTACTTACATAAACTGATATTTTATGGAGAGTTAAATTCTTAAAACTCCGTTTTTCTCCTCCCTTTACAGAAATCGCATGGTGTTATGTTTATAAAAATGACTGACAATATAAGTTCTTTTTATAGTTATACGAGCATCCGTCCCCGTTCTTTGCTCGGGAATTTGTAATGAATTACATGTTTCCTTCATGAATTTATGTGAATTCACATGCCTGCATTCAAACGTTCTATACGGCATGTTAGACTGCTAGGAAGGCATGTGGCAGTAACGTGAAGGATGAACAAAGTTGAGAGGGAACGAGGACGATTGCAGATTTTATTGTACGGTCCACTTCCAGTACTCTTAAGGGGGGACCTACACCTATAACAACCAAAAGTAATGTATATTTTACATTTTTATTAGTCAGCAACGGAAAGTACTAAAAAATTGTAATTTGGTCTGCCAATCACAGTATGCTTTTCCAATATGTTCGTGTATTTACAAGTCATATGGAGAATTTATTTCATGAAATTAGGCTTTGCTGGCAAGATGTAGTGTTTACAGTGCGCTATGTCTTCTGGTATGGGCTAGATCAAATTTGTTACTTTCATTGACCTGTCTCAGTCTTATCCTTGGCTTTGACAATATGAAAGTGGCTGAGGTATGAGTGATGCTAGTAATGCCATTCCTCATGCAGCCAGTCCCTGTTATGAATGGTGTGAAAATGTCGCTCATAGGGTCGGTTGGTGCACGCATTTCAGTAGGCTTGGCAGACTGATGTGCAATAGCAACTTCTGGCTCAGTGAGGAAAGCAACGGGAAACTACCTCACTCCTCATTTCCCTAGTACGCCTCTTCAGTGACACCTAGGCCATCTATGACAGCTAATGGTGAAACTGTTGAGGATCCAACCTGCCTTCGGTCTGTATACCCAACATACATACAGGCATTTAAAATGGCGGTTGCATATTACACTGTTTCCCTAATATTTTACACAAATATAATTGCTTTTCAAAAATTCTTCTTTCATTGTATTTACTAATGCAGTAGCTAGAGACTGACCTAGAATAATTGGAATCTACAAAGAAAATATATTTTTTTAACTTATAATAAAGTGTAACTTTTTGCAAGTTTTTTTTTACTGAATAATTAAAATAACCGAAACTATGGCATGTACGGCAACATTTCTGTCATATTATTCTTCCCTATAATATACACATGTATATTAAATTTCACTTCATTATCTTGAAAACGCTGGCAGTTACTAAGAAAACGGATTTGAAAATCTCAAGTTTCGGGAATCGAACAAAAAAGCTGCCAAAGTGTAGGAAAACGTCCGTGACAGTCCTGCGCAGTTTTGGTCATAACTTCAAAAGTATGATACATATCAAAAACATTATTCCAGTGATTTGAAGAGGAAGGATCAATAAATGTAGAAAAAATAAATTGAAAATTGACAAATTTTCATCCTTATAGGTGTAGGTCCCCACTTAAGAGAGATATTTATACTTCTGTTCTTTGTTACCAATATGGCAATTTCTGAAACCGATAATATTTCATCTTACTGAATCTTAATTTAGTAATCTTCAATAAATGACTGTGCATGCTACTGTAACATTATAAAAGATTGTATTTTTTCTATAATTTACTCTTTAGTTTTAGTTTAGTTTTACAAGGCGAATCAAATATAAAAGGGAATTTGAATGTACCGATACTTTTAGTAATAATTCTAAAGCGGGATTTTGTCAGGATTTTGGTGGGGGTGTCTGCAGAAGGGGTTTCCACGCGCGAACAACGGTGGAAAACTGGGCTGCTTCACTACGCCATGATTGAGCACGAGGCGCACACGTCTATTGACGTCCGAAACGGGGGAGGAGCTTACGGTCAGCTGTTTCCAATATGGCGGCGAGATAGTGACGGGAAGTAAACAGGACAGTGATCGGGTGTGCGTCTGTAGGATTTATTAAGTGTTCAAAATGTCTTTGGTGTCGTATGCGCAACTGTTGAGAGTTGTCGGAGATTTCACGCGTCCGTTAGTGGAAGGGGAAGAAATATTCAAGCGTAATTACTTGATATGTGTAGGTAAAAAGTTTGAAACAGAAGATGAAACTGGTGCTGTAGCGTTGTGTTTACAATCATCTCACATCGATTCAAAACCCTACAAAGTTAATGTTGTCTTGAACAAGGGGGTGGAAATGTGAAGTGCAACTGTACATGTAAAGCGGGTTTGTCTGAGAAATGTTACCGTTGACACGCTAATTCACCTTAACAGTTAAGCTACTGTAATTTTCCACTATTAGTGGTTATGGAGTGATTTCTTGTTGATTTGGTCCATGCCAAAGCCTTAGCCAGGTGACGGGGGAGTTACCTGTTTTGTAAACTGTAATCTTGGGAAAGACAGAAAATAATAATTCTACTAAGTAAATGTTGTAAAGCAAATAAATCCTAGGCTTTATACAGGCTTGTGTTGAAACAGCCCACATAAACTTAATGTTCTTCCAGTTTTACCATCAGCACTAAAGTTAGAACTTAGAACCGACAATAATAAGTATAACAATTATAACTACCTACAGTATATGCAGAGCAAAGTTGGAAAATTATAATTTAAGGGTACTATAACCTCTACAGTCACAGCTGTTTGGGGTTGAAGAATACTTGGTTTGTCCAATTCTACCAAATAATTAGGTTATGGCTTCTAATTTATGATGACCGGGCGAGTTGGCCGTGCGGTTAGGAACCTGCAGCTGTGAGCTCGCATCCGGGAGATAGTGGGTTCAAACCCCACTGTCGGCAGCCCTGAAGATGGTTTTCCGTGGTTTCCCATTTTCACACCAGGCAAATGCTGGGGCTGTACCTTAATGAAGGCCACGGCCGCTTCCTTCCCATTCCTAGACCTTTCCTGTCCCATCGTCGCCATAAGACCTATCTGTGTCGGTGTGACGTAAAGCAAATAGCAAGAAAAGCTAATTTATGATGGCAAAATACTACATATTTTCTTTCATTGATAGAAGTATTTTATAGGGAATTTAAATGCAGTGCTTAATTACTACCAGTTAAAGATATTACTCACACGTAGGTAGTTAATTTACTGTCTGCTGTTACACATATGAAGAAGTTTACAAAGAGCGGATTACATTCTATGTGGGGCACAGAAGTATTAGGCTACAAGTTTATCAGTATTTTTGATGTAGCTAAATCTTTGTGAATACAAATTACAGACAATAACTATCAATGAGTACAATAAACAGTACCGGTACCTACGCTGTGGAAAGAAGTCGTCTTCACGAGAATGCAGACTGCACACTGTCATGTATCGCGTAACGCGTTTTCCAATTGACAGCGCGGAAACCCATCTTTCTCTCTGAACTTTTTGTACAGGAAAGTAGTGAAGAGATTTCGCATCAGTTTTATACGATTTGCAACCGTATACAGAGCAGTACCTCCTCAAATTAGACAATTTTCTTTCTGTTTCCATCACGACGTCAATGCTTCGCCATGTAAATAAACCTCACCAGTCACTATGTTGCAGCTTCAACATTCTACCGCGTGGCTGCGCCATCCAACTTTTCTGACGTCTATTGTGCACCACATCATTATCAAATTTCTCGCAGAAGAGGGCACCAAACCTTCCGAAATTTTGAGACGGCTCCGCGCACAATTTGGAGAAGAAATATTTCCGCAGACTCTAGTGAATGAGTGACTAAAAATTTTGTGGTAGGAAGAGAAGCTGTCAAAAAAACCGTAGGAATAAGTTACGGAAGTATTTAAACCATCCGAGATGAACTCCATTTCAGAAAATTGTCTGCTAAGTGGGTCTCCTCAATCAGGAATAAAACACTTTACGCCAGGAAGTTTGTCAGAGACTCCCGCGTCGCTACGAGGAGGAAGGAGAGGATTTCGTGCGTCGTATTGTGACTTGTGATGAAACTTGGGTGCATCAATACACCCCAGATTCAAAGCAAGCATGGGGTGGTGGAGAAAAGAAGAAGCAGATCAGGTCAAGCCGAAAAAACACCCATCTGCTTGCGCAAAGCTTTCCTGGTACTCTGCGGGGGTTCCGCTGGTGGATTTTCTTCTCGAACAAACTACAATTAATGCTGACTGTTACTGTCACCTTTTGGATGGAGCAAAAGCTGCGTATCGCAACAAGCGACGCCGGCGACCGACCAGAAACGTCATTCTTCTCCATGACAATGCAAGGCCGCATACTACCGAAGGCTAGGCAATCAATTGGTAGGTTCTTGCTCTTACATCCTAGTCTGACCCCATTCCCAAGACCTTCTTGACACAGATTTTTGCGCCATTCTTGAATAACTTTCTCCAGAACACAGCTTAAAAGCAGAGGAGAGAGTCCATCTCAATTTCACTTTGGAGGTCGTATTTAGCAGGGTGTGATGAATGATTGCTCTCTTCTTGTTGTCCAAGCCAAATTCCTTGAGAATCTGTACTAAGGTACCTGTCGTATTTAGCAGGGTGTGATGAATGATTGCTCTCTTCTTGTTGTCCAAGCCAAATTCCTTGAGAATCTGTACTAAGGTACCTATTGAGTCATAAGTTTCGGAAGTCAATGAAGGTCGAAATGACGGTCTTTAGGTTCATGATTTGCTCAACCCATGAACGCCTTTTATGAAACCCTCCTTGGTATACCTCCAATAGCGTATCAAGTTGTGCCTTTGCCCTGGTTTGAAATGCTGTCGAGAGAACCTTATACGTTATTGATACGAGTGGTATTCTCCCATACTTGTTATGATTAGTATTATCCGTCTTATTTCCTTACTAATTCGTAACTTGATCTTTGCGTA
>NC_090278.1:36320175-36327675 GCF_040414725.1 Anabrus simplex
TGTAGATGATCCATGCACAGAGCGAATTGGCCATTAGTACCGCATATCTGTGAGCTTAGATTCGGAAGATAATGGGTTCGAACCCCACTGTCGGTAGTTCTGAAATTGGTTTCAGTGGTATGCAATTTTAACACCAGGAGAATGCTTGGGATCTACCTTAATTAAGTCCACGACCCCTTCCTTTCCACTACTAACACTTTCGTAAACCCATCGTCGCCATAAGACCTATCTGTGTCGGTGCTACGTACAGCATATTGACCAGAGCACCTGTTTAGTGATAAAGTGTATTAACAAGCTGATAATGTGTTCCTTCCTTTAGATCACACTTATTTATTTCGTATGGCAAGAGGATACATTACTTTTTTGCTAGTGGCTTTACGTCGCACCAACACAGATGTGTCTTATGGCGACGATGGGATAGGAAAGGCCTACGAGTTGGAACGAAGCGGCCGTTGCCTTAATTAAGGTACAGACCCAGCATTTGCCTGGTGTGAAAATGGGAAACCACGGAAAACCATCTCAGGGTTGCCGACAGTGGGGTTCAAACCCACTATCTCCTGGATGCGAGCTCACAGCCACGCGCCTCTAACCGCACGGCCAACTCGCCCGGTAGAGGGTACATTATTACCATAGTAGGTTTTCTCATATTGGAGTAGCCTATACTCTGATTGCTGATATTTCTATAAAGCAAAGCTTTAGGTCCAGCAACCAATGTAGTTGCTAGGTTCCGGCCCCACGGTGCAGGGGGCAACGCGTTCGTCTGTCACCCGTTGACCCCGGGTTCGATTCCCGGTCGAGTCAGGGTTTTTAATTGTAATGATTAATATCCCTGGCCTGGGGACTGGGTGTTTGTGACGTGCTTAATCTTCCTTTCCTCACACACAACATTCCACACTACCGCCATTCCAATTACATGCAGGTTCATACAATATGGTGCCAGTAGGGACAAAAAATCCACATGGGTCGACGCCCCGAACAAATAGCAAATTCAAAAAAAATGTAGTTGCTCTCTTGGCAGCACCCAGGAATCACGTGTAGGGCAAATTAAAGTTATACCTACGGACGTGCAGCAACGACAAACCCGATAGGGCAAGTGATAGAGATTGCCCTTTGGACAAATGGCTCCCGCCGGGCTGAGTGGCTCAGACGGTTAAGGCGCTGGCCTTCTAACCCCAACTTGGCAGGTTCGATCCTGGCTCAGTCCGGTGGTATTTGAAGGTGCTCAAATACGACAGCCTCGTGTCGGTAGATTTACTGGAACGTAAAAGAACTCCTGCGGGACTAAATTCCGGCACCTCGGCGTCTCCGAAGACCTTAAAAAGTAGTTAGTGGGACGTAAAACAAATAACATTATTATTTAAAAATGGCTCCCGTAAGTAGGAGTGCAATCTATATGGCAGTTTCCATGATATCACACTTATACTCGGTGATGTACATTTTCAGCCGTTAACTTTCTTTCTTTCTTTCTCTCTCTAATCCGTTTACCCTCCAGGGTTGGTTTTTCCCTCGGACTCAGTGAGGGATACCACCTCAACCGCCTCATGGGCAGTGTCCTAGAGCGTGAAACTTTGTGTCGGGGATACAACTGGAGTGGAGGACCAGTATCTTACCTAGGAGGCCGCACCTGCTATGCTGAACATAGCAAGGGATGGACAAGGTTATTTATTATTATTATTATTATTATTATTATTATTATTATTATTATTATTATTATTATTATTATTTATTGCTATTTGCTTTTACGTCGCACCGACACAGATATGTCTTACGGCGACGATGGGATAGGATAGGCCTAGGAATTGGAAGGAAGCGGCCGTGGCCTTAATTAAGGTACAGCCCCGGCATTTGCCTGGTGTGAAAATGGGAAACCACGGAAAACCATCTTCAGGGCTGCCGACAGTGAGGCTCGAACCCACTATCTCCCGATTACTGGATACTGGCCGCACTTAAGCGACTGCAGCTATCGAGCTCGGTGGGATGGACAAGGAAGAGGAAAGGAAGCAGCTGTAGCTTTCAGTTACGTACCATCCCGGCATATGCCTGGAGGAGAAGTGGGAAACCACGAGAAAACACCCCGAGGATGCCTGAAGTGGGAATCGAACCCACCTCTACTCAGTTGACCTCCCGAGGCTGAGTGGACCCCGTTCCAGCCTTCATACTATTTTCATATTTCGTGGCACAGCCGGGAATCGAACTCGCTCCTCCGAGGGTGGTAGCTAATCACACTAACCACTACACCACAGAAGCGACTCAGCCGATTTCTACTGTAATTTATCAGGACGTTTGCAGTTCACGTTACTTTACTTAAAATGCAAACTATCGTGTGACATCGCCCACGTGTGACATAGCAGTGCTAAAATGCATGCAAGGCAATTAATTCAAAGATGACAAAAATAGCTTTCCATTTCTCTCGGTGCAGATTTATGATACGCTTTAGTTTGTTGCCAAAATCTCCTCTCTATTTCTCTCACGTGCTCAGTTTTCATTAATTTCACTACATCTAATACATTTTTTATTGAAGAACGTTTCTTCATGCTCTTCCTTAGTTCTGTGAATCTTGATTATTTTTCACTCTTACTACTCTGGAATATTTTGTTCTCTCGGTCGGAATAAGTAGTACAACCTGTTCTTTGAAGGTGCTCTCACACCATCTTCCTGTAGGTAGATTTATCGCCACGAAAGAATGAACTCCAGGGGGACACGCAGCATCTTCTAAAACCGTACACAGTCGTTCGTAACTCATAACATTATTATTATTATTATTATTATTATTATTATTATTATTATTATTATTATTATTATTATTATTATTTCTAATGGGCCACCGGAGGACCACGTGCCAATTTCAATTCCTTCTTCTTTGTTCTTTCCTTTTCTTTCAGTACTCTTTCATCTGTTCACTATGTTCCTTCTGTCTTCGGACCACTTTGAACCAGTCTTTTTTACTTTCCTACCTTGGAATCCTTCTATTGTCAATACTTTTTCCCGAAAGCCTTCTCTGTTATTTATTTCTTCTGTTGTTATGTTTTTCTTTTCTAAATCCTTTCTTACTTCATTGACCCAGCTTGTCGTTGATTTCTTACCCCACAAATATCTGAAAATCGTACTGGTTAATCTACTATCTTGCATTCGATATAAATGTCCAAAAAACATAAGTCTCCTTTTCCTCATTACATCTGATATATTTTCTATTTTTTTATATATTTCAGCATTACTTCGTAATTTCCAACCTTCTGCTGTGTTTTGTGGGTCTATTATTTCCCTCATGATTCGCCTTTCTAGTATTTCTAGTTTATCTAAATTATAGTTTAATGCCAGACATTCGCTTGCATATAGGCATTCTGGCTTCACTGCTGTGTTGTAATGCCTTATTTTTGCATTTTTGGATAGGCATCTTTTATTGTGATATCTTTGGTGACACCATAAGCTCTCTCCATTTTATGTACCATCTCCTCTACTGCAGATTTTTCTAAACCATTTTCTTGGATTATTTCCCCTAGATATTTGAATTTTTTTACCCAGTCTATTTGGCCAATATCTGTTTTCAGAAATTTTGGTTCATCCCAAATATTAGTTAAAATTTTTGTTTTTTCTGCAGAAATTCTTAAGCCAGTTCTGCTGGCGATTCTTTCCAAGACATTTACTTGGGTTTATAGCAGATGTCACATTTTCAGAAAGTATTGCAAAGTCATCTGCAAATGCAAGACAATTTATTTCGATCCATTTGTTTCCTCTTCCTAACCTTATCGGTAAAATGTTGAGTTCAATAAGTTTTTCGTTCCAAATTCTCACTATTTTCTCTAAGACACAATTATTATTATTATTATTATTATTATTATTATTATTATTATTATTATTATTATTATTATTATTATTATTATTTCGTTACGCACTCTTTGGGGTACGTTAAAATAATAATTTCTCTGTGTGTTGTTCTTTTCCTAGTGCCCAGCATTTCTTCATACTTTCTGACCTTTGTTTCCTCTCATGTTCCGAATTGGCTTTTAATATATGTTTGTCTTCGAAGCTTATATTTTCGTCTTTAGTTATTACTTATGCCTTTGCTGCTGACATGTTGTGCTCACAGTGCACTATGTCTTCTGGTATGGGATGGAACATTAACCTGTTTCAGTCTCATCCTTGGCTTTGACAATATGAAAGCGACCGACTTATGAGCGATGCTAGTGATACCATTCCATAATGCAGCCAGTGATGGTGTGAAAATATCACTCATAAGGGTCGGTTGGTGCATGCATTTCTGTGGGCTTGGCAGACTCGTATGTATTAGCAACGTCTGGCTCGGTGAAGAAAGCAACGGGAAACTACTTGACTCCTCATTTTCCTAGTACGCCTCTTGAGTGATGCCTAGCCTAACTATGACAGCTGTTGGTGGAGCTGTGGAGGATCAGACCTGCCTTCGGGATGAATACCCAACATGCATACAGTGAATTGTCTGTGAATTCTACTAGGTCTTCTCAGTTTCTTTAAACCAGTTAGGTTTCCTTTTGCGGTTATGGAACAAGTTAAAGATTTGTTTGGTTTATCTATTAAAGTTCATTCTGAGACGAGGATACTAGTTTTCCAATTTTTTGTAGAGTGTTTCATTCTTGATGCATATTTTTCTTATTATCCTGAAATTTTGATCGTATGACGTTTCTTATAATTTTCCTTTCTTTTATCTCGAGTTTCTCCATCTGGCATTTGAAATTCATGTCTTGTGTTTCTGCTGCGTACACTTCGTCTGTCTTAATCGCTGTTTTATAATGTTTAATTTTGGAATCCCATTGCACCTTTTGTTAGTTTCCTTTTCCTGGATTTCATTGTTTTGCATTCCACAGCATTCCAAGTAATCCATTGTCCGAGATATTTGAATTCTTTTACTATTTCGAACTTTTGTTCTTGTATTTTGAGGTATTTATGTGGATGTCTGTTGTTTGTCATGAATTCTTCTTCTTGTTCTTCTTCTCGTCATGATGGATGGATGGATGGATGGATGGATGGATGGATGGATGGATGGATGGATGGATGGATGGATGGATGGATGGATGGATGGATGGATGGATGGATGGATGGATGGATGGATGGATGGATGGATGGATGGATGGATGGATGGATGGATGGATGGATGGATGGATGGATGGATGGATGGATGGATGGATGGATGGATGGATGGATGGATGGATGGATGGATGGATGGATGGATGGATGGATGGATGGATGGATGGATGGATGGATGGATGGATGGATGGATGGATGGATGGATGGATGGATGGATGGATGGATGGATGGATGGATGGATGGATGGATGGATGGATGGATGGATGGATGGATGGATGGATGGATGGATGGATGGATGGATGGATGGATGGATGGATGGATGGATGGATGGATGGATGGATGGATGGATGGATGGATGGATGGATGGATGGATGGATGGATGGATGGATGGATGGATGGATGGATGGATGGATGGATGGATGGATGGATGGATGGATGGATGGATGGATGGATGGATGGATGGATGGATGGATGGATGGATGGATGGATGGATGGATGGATGGATGGATGGATGGATGGATGGATGGATGGATGGATGGATGGATGGATGGATGGATGGATGGATGGATGGATGGATGGATGGATGGATGGATGGATGGATGGATGGATGGATGGATGGATGGATGGATGGATGGATGGATGGATGGATGGATGGATGGATGGATGGATGGATGGATGGATGGATGGATGGATGGATGGATGGATGGATGGATGGATGGATGGATGGATGGATGGATGGATGGATGGATGGATGGATGGATGGATGGATGGATGGATGGATGGATGGATGGATGGATGGATGGATGGATGGATGGATGGATGGATGGATGGATGGATGGATGGATGGATGGATGGATGGATGGATGGATGGATGGATGGATGGATGGATGGATGGATGGATGGATGGATGGATGGATGGATGGATGGATGGATGGATGGATGGATGGACGGACGGACGGACGGACGGACGGACGGACGGACGGACGGACGGACGGACGGACGGACGGACGGACGGACGGACGGACGGACGGACGGACGGACGGACGGACGGACGGACGGACGGACGGACGGACGGACGGACGGACGGACGGACGGACGGACGGACGGACGGACGGACGGACGGACGGACGGACGGACGGACGGACGGACGGACGGACGGACGGACGGACGGACGGACGGACGGACGGACGGACGGACGGACGGACGGACGGACGGACGGACGGACGGACGGACGGACGGACGGATGGATGGATTCATTCATTCATTCATTCATTTCATTCATTCATTCATTCATTCATTCATTCATTCATTCATTTAGCATCCTTCTGTATGCCCGCATTTCGAAGGGGTCGAGTTTCGTCTAATCTTACTTCGGGCGTCGCAGATTACTATCGGAAAAATGAATGTGGGTATTAGCTTGAGTTTGGAGTTGAGAGCAATTTTGAAACTTTCCATACTTTCTTCAGTTTGTTCGCCGAGCATTTGGCTATTGCCAGATCATACTTTATTTCCTCTTCACAGCCTCCGTTATTTCTTATTACAGAACCCACGTAGAGGAAATTTTCAACAACATCGTTCTTATTATTATTATTATTTTGTTTTTATTTTTAATTTTGTTTCCGAATGTGGATAGATTTGTCCCCCACAGAACTTAAGACTTATTTGGCCTTTCTTTTCTTCTCTTCTCAGAACATCTTCGGAAATGATCCGTTTCGATCTCCATTTTTGAGTGGTTTCTCTTCAAATTATTTTCAACTGTTAACACTTCTTCTCAACTCTCTTTTACTGTGGATCACGTGTGGTGTAATTCCATCTTCTTCCGCATCTTTCTTGATCTCTTCTACCCACTTGGAGGCAGCATTTAAGTCCATTATGTATTTCAAGATATTTTTGGTCAGTCGTTTGTCATCCATTATTACCAGGAGCAAGTAGAATTTCGGGCTTCGTTTCCGCATTGTGTCCGTGTACTTGTAGAGCTTCTCACTTGTCCTTTTCTTCCAAGTCTCATCAGAAGTCTTCTGCGGTCCCAAAATTTTACTCAGAATCTTTCTTTCCTTCTTCTCGAATTCTTGCAGCTCCCCTTTTTTTTAAAAATAATTCTCTCTGAAGCGTGCAATCCTTTCGGTTTGATTTCTGAGTTATTATGTTGGATTTTGGCCTTGTACGATATTATCCGCTTGTTAAACCTGCTGTATGTTAGCCTTTAGGCCAGATCGAATTGTCTACCTCTTGAGATTTTTGCCTCTTTATGCAGTCATTATTATTATTTTCAGAAACTAAACACGGACAGATCGAACTGGTCAACACTTCAAATACGTTGGTGAAATTGTAGAACCAACAGAGTTAGAAAAGGAAGCACAGAAATTTCGCCTGCAGAAACTCAAGAGAGTGTACTGGAGAACATGTGACATATAAACAGAAAAGGATGTCCACACACAGGCT